>NW_018218059.1:22685-80845 GCF_001263595.1 Phalaenopsis equestris | reverse complement strand
AGTGTTTCTAAATTTTTAAATAAAAATATTTTTATAAGATATAGAATGTCGAGAGTAATTATTACAAATGGAGGATCCCATTTTAGGAGTAAGAGAATCGAGAAATAAAAAATACAATATTATATATAGATTATCTACTATTTATCATCTACCTACTGTTTTTCATCTTTAGCCCAGCAGTCTAGCAGAGATATCAAATCGTGAAATAAAACAAATTTTAGGAAAACAGTAAATCCTTATAAATTGGATTGGTCTGCTAGATTATATATTATATTATAGGCATACATAACTGCTTATAAGACTCCTATAGGAATATCCCCATATAAACTTATTTTTGGAAAAACATGCCCCTTACCAGTAGTGTTTTGGGCTATTAAGGCATTTAATTTTAATTTAACAGATGCTGGTGAAAAAAGATTATTGCAACTCAATGAATTTGAGAAGATTAGAAATGAAGCATATGATAATGCAAAAATCTATAAAGAGAAAGAAAATATTGCATAATCAAAAGATTATTAAGAAGAAGTTTGAACCTAGACAAGCAGTTTTATTATATACTACAAGATTGAGACTATTTCTAGGAAAACTAAAATCCAGATGTTTATGACAATTTAAAGTGATTAAATTCTATCATTATGGAACAGTTATTATTAAAGATCCTAAAACAACAAAGATATTTAAAGTTAATGGGCATCAATTGAAACATTATTATGAAGGACACATGCCACAATTTAAAGAAATTTTGATTTTAAGTCATCCTGATTAAAAAATGGTACATCGGGCTGACGACGTTAAACCAAACGTTTTCTGGGAGGCGACCCATATATAAATTTATCTATATATATCTATATATTAATATTTTGTTTAATAAGTGTTTCTAGGAAATAATTATATTTTTGAATCCTACACAATTTTACATATCATAAATTAAGACAAATATTGGTATTGGAGAAAATTTTGGAATCGAATTGAACAAAAAAATAAAAATAAAGATAGAAGACGCAATTTTGGACTCTAGCACCGATGGCGCCCATCTACACGGACCATGGCACCGACAGCACCATCAAGAGTGCCGACAGCATCCCGAGCAGTTTTGCTCGTTCAGTGCAAATGCGACAGACTTTGGCGGAATTGCGCTCCTAAATAACCGCCGCGAGGTGTTTTTAAAGGGCCTAAAAACTACCTTGGATGACCAGAAACTTCCAAATTTTGAATTCTATGGCTTCCAATTCCATAAATACTTCAAGGTATGGAGTTTTCAATAGAAGAAAGTTTATCAGTTTTGACGAACAGAGATTATACTACAAAGTCATTACGAAAAAGAAACTTTTCAAGGAGAGAGGCTTTTTCAATCATGGATTGAGTAATCCAAGTTCACAGATTGAGAACAGATTGAGAAAATCATAGTACAGAGATGTTGGGAAGTTCTATACGTTAGGAAGTTCTATGCTACACTACCGTTGCAGTTATTGTACCAGTGGTATAGGAATTCTATGCTAATTTACATGGCATTACCCAATGAGTCGTCTTTATTCGAGGCAAGGCTGTATCATTTACTTTGGCTTGAATTAATGATTTGTATATGATAGAAAACATTCCAACAGTTCATTATACAAATTTCATCCCAATGAAATATGTGATGTGAGATGTATATAACTTTCTGACGGATGAAAATGATAATTAGGAAATTAGAGATGAGGGGAAATTTAGTTTCTCCGCTTCACTGCTTAATCCAATATCAAAATAATGGCATTTCTTCATATCTGCAAAATTACGTAAAATTACTCTCTACCATGAAGATTAGTAGAGTTACAAGAGAAAGTGTCATTTTAAACTATTGCATTCAAATGGAAAAGCTCATTGATGTAGGATTGATTATTTTCAAATCTATTATGGGTATTATTATGAATGGGCCAATATATGGACTGGGGCATCCTTCCACAATTTTCTTACTTTGCAGTCAATCTCAAGTGCTATATGAAAGTTGGGATAAAGTATTACTACCTTGGGAGCCCATAATTCCTATTGATGACAATTATATTGGGAATGGGAATGAAGCATTAGATGTTATCTTGGATCATTCATCACATGCTTCAACACCATTAATTCCACAAACAGTTGGAAGTTCAATAACTTTGGAGAAGAAAATGAAGAAAATAGAAAGTGAACTTCAGAGTATTATGAATGCAATAGGAAATCGCAACAACCTTTTTGATCACCTAGATTGGAGGATGAAGGAGAAATTTGATCATACTATAACAATTGAAACAGGATTCATGCAGATGTTCAAGAAAAATGGCTAGATCAATGAAAATTTGACTGATCAATTACCTTACCGACCCTTCTACAATTTGTACGTCCATTACCAATCTATGGGAGACATTAAAGGAGGAGAAAGTACTGAAGATAAAGCAGAATAATTGAAGAAGTTGGACTCTCTACTACTTTAAAGTAATTATGTTTTTAATCTGATTGTGTGGATTTAATTTACTTTACTTTACTTTACTTTGCTTTAGAACTTTATTAACTTTTATTGTGTGTATAGTTTTGTGTGAGCATTCTAGTGTTGTGGCTTGATTTCGATGCTGAATTATAATTTAGTTTGATTTAAGTATGTGAAAGTGTGATTAGAAAAATATATTTGTAAAAAGTGTATTTTCATATATAAAAGTTAGTTTGGTGTTATTTGTGAAAATGCTTGTTTGTGAATTACTTTAAGATGAAAATTAGTGTTCCAAAAGACTAAATAGAGTTTGGAGTAAATTGAAAGAAAATTAAAAATTGCGAAAACAAAAAAAATGAATTTTTTGCCACTGGAGCCGGCATGGGCGTTGATAGCGTCCTTGACCCGAAAACCACCCAAACCCCTTAAAATTCACGATTTGCACAGTAAAAATTCACGATTTGCACAGTACCAAACCCCTTAAAATTCACGATTTGCACAGTAAAAACACCATTTTTACCTTTTACTCACCTTCAACCTCCATTTTTTGCACCTAAGGCTTACTATTGCTCATATTTGAGATGATTTTAAGGCAAAATATGTTCAGATTTCATCTTCTCTAGGTAAAAGCTACACTTTAAACTCAAAATTTTTTATTTTCACCAAGGATTTATCTTACATTGCCGAGATCTGAAATTTTGAAATTTTTTTTAGAATATTTTGAGAAAATCCTTTGATGAAGAACTCTTAGTAGATTTAAGTTTAAAACGTTCCACATTGTGATTTTTGGAATTTTTGGGAATTTGTTTGGATTTTCTCAATTTTTTGTATTTTACCAGGGAAAGAGAAAGAGAAAGATGGATTTTGATAATCAAAAGTTTGTTAACTACAAGGCTAATATTTGTTTCAATAGTCTACTTGCAACTAAAAAAGTAACTCCGGATCGAGGATTTAAAAATCTGGATGGAGAAGTCAAAAGAATAATTAATGTTCGGCAGTGGGAGAAGTGAAAATTTTTGCTACTTTACTGCCGAGGCTATTATTGGTGTAGTGATGGAGCTCTATGCCAATTTTAAGAAAACTTCTGAAGACTATGTGTTTGTTCATGAGAAAATGGTGGAATTTACTCCAAGGAAAATTAATGAATTTTATCAGTTAGAGGATGTGTATAGTTTCCAGTACAAATCATTTTATGCTACAAATGAGGCCTTAGAAGAAGTTATTTCTTTTCTTACTGATGGAAGAGGAGCTTGGAAGGTGAAGAATGGTGTTAAGGTAAACTTTCATCTTTCTATGTTAAATGTAGTATCTTAGGCCTGACACTATTTTATTTCTTGTAGAATGATACCCACAAATCATCATAGTGAGGTTAAAAAGGATAGAGGCATCTTGAACTTCTATATCCAACAGATGAGAAGGATATATGTAGGCTTTATTGTTTATATGGCTCTATTATGTATATGAACAATAGATCTATTACTTTGGGAGAGACCACTGGTGGTTTGGCACACCCTGCCCTGATCTTCACACTATGTGAACAATCAGGAGTTGATTTTAGAATGGATGAGGAGAAGATTGAACCTCTAAAACCTATTGGGCCTGCCAATATTAAGGCTTATGAATCTCATTTTGGATGGAGATCTAGAAGTAGGATCGGAATATTCCTTCTACTTCAAGTACCACTAATTCTAGTACCCCTACTCTCTAGGAACTTGTGGAGCAGATGATGATCCAACAGGGATGTATCTTAAGAATGGAAAGTAAAATAGAAAATATGGAGGCCAAAAATGCACCCAATGATCATTTGACAAAATAGAAGTTTGAATATGATACTGCTTATGATGATGCGATGGTCAAATACATGAGGGGTGATCACTCAGTTCAGTTTCCTACTCACCATATTTTTACCCCATATCAGCTGTTTGTTTTTATAGTGTGACACTTTATTTTAAATTCTATGTTATATTCTGAACAGTAGATTTGTGAAACTCTTTTTTTTTACATTAGAAATCATTTTAGTACTGTCGTTAGTTTCTAGTACTTTGTTGAATGTATTTATTGTTAACTCTTTCTCAGCAAATTTTTATATGTATTATGTGTTATTTAATATTTTGAGTCTTTTTAATATTTTGAGTCTTTTTATTTAATATTTTGAGTCTTTTAGCTTTTCATATTAGCATCTGCAATATTTTAGAGTTAAATTTCAATATCAGAACCTTCAACAGGTAAGTTTTTCCTTTTTGTATTAAGTTTTTTCTTTCACCCTTTATTTTTTCAGTTTTTCATGCTAAATCTTTTAAAAATTTAAGTTTGGGGAAAAAAATTCCTTTTTAAAGAAAAGAAACTTGATTTTATTTGTCTTCAATTAACTATATTTTCAAAATATTTTAAAATTTAACACGACCTTTTGTATTAGAGGGTAACTTTAGATAACTATACTTGTGTTTCTAAATATATAGTAAACTTAAGTAAAAATTTTCAATAATAAAGGTTAATTTTAGAGATTAAGATATTTGGTATGAGAGAATAAGACTATGTTTTTCTATTGTAAGTAAGAGAATTTGTATTTTTGAAGTATTAAATATCTTAGATATTCATGTAAGAAGAAAAAAAATAAAAAAAATCTTCAAAGCTAATATAAATTTATAAAGTGAAGATATGTGAAAAGTTTTTAACTTTAAGAAGAGGATAGTGAAGTTCAAAATCATTAAAGGCTATCTAGATATAGTAATCCTCACATAAAAAAAAGGATTGAAAATGATCCTGAAAAAGAAAAAGAAAAGAAAAAGAAAAGAAAAGAAAAAGATGTGAGGAGAGGTTTGAGGAGGTGCCTAATTAAAAATTGGTTTCACTTGAATTAACTTAAAGAAGAATGCTTGACTACATTTTCTAAACTTATATTTCAATATCAGTATATTTACTAGTAAAGTTTCATGAAGTTTTTTTTCATATGAATTTTCTAAGTGACTTTAATATGAATAATTTGCAATTTTCCTTGAAAAGAATAGAGAGTCAAAAATCTTATATTTGACTGATAGATATTCTTATAACTTTAGTATTAATTGGAGTTATTTTAAACTTTTCTTAAGTGATGCTATCATATTTAGTGAACTAAGATATGAAAATCTAGAAGTTAAAATCTTTACCATAACACCGCACAACCTGCCCCAAACGGACCCTTAGTATTAACTGGAGTTATTTTACATTTTCTTAAGTTATACTATTGTATTTAGTGGACTAAAATATGTAAATCTAAAAGTTAAACATTTTACCATGAGTCATATTTTTTATGTAGTTAAGGAGTTACTTGAGGACAAGTAACATTTAAGTTTGAAGAATTTTGATACACAAAAAATATATGTACTTTTAGACATATATTTTATACTCATTTTTTGTGATATTGTACTTTAAAAGAAGGTATTTTTCATGTTTTATTGCAGGTTGTTGAATTTTAGGACTTGGAGAAAAAAGGATGGAATTTGGAGTCAAAATGGAATATTTGAAGAAATGTTCAGCGCGACGGCGCCGTTTGACAGTGAGCGCAGTCTAATTAAATGGTCACTGGTGTCGACGGCATCGTCAAAATGGGCGCCAAAGTCGGTGCATGCCCTAATTCTAGAAGATTTGACAATTTTGGACGCTTTTTGAAGAGTTTTTGGATACACCTATTGAAAAATCGACATTAGGTTCTATTTAGAGCCGAAATTTATCAGAAAAGACCCCCCCTTCGCACCCCTTCACAACCTTCAACCACTTTCCACTTTCTTCCACGCCACTCCACACCATTAGTCATATATTTTCTTTATAGTTTTGAGTTTTTGTGGTGAACTTAAGTATTATTTACTCTCTAGGAAGTGTTGGATGTTGGAGAGGAAGAGAAGTGAGAGAATTCTTCTTCCCACATTTCCTAAGAGATGCTACAAATGATTTTCTTTGAGAAAGAGTGTTAGATAACTGTTGTTTGTTTATTATTATTGTATGAACTTTCTTTTATATATGAAATTTGTGTTTTGTTTTATCTTTCTCATGAAGTTTGAGTATTTTCCTTTATCTTTCTCCCTACTCTAAGATATGGTGAAATGAAGAGATAATTTGGATGTGCCAATGTTAAAATTTAAAATAAATTGTGATGATTTTTCAACTCTGTTCTTAATTTACTTTTTGATCTGGCCGATTAAATTGTTAAAATATGTTGTGAAACATATGATCTGGGAAATGGAGTATGAGTTCTACAATAGAGTGAGAATCATATTTAAGTCCATGCAGGAGTATTTCGTTCATTGAATTAAGTGCAAATAAATAGGGAAATATACTTTGTTGGGCGTAGAATTGGAGATTTTTAGGATGATAGATTAAAATCCCCAATTCAATGTTAGTGTTTAAGAACTAAAGCAAAAGTTAGCCTTCAGGGTAAGTGAAGTGGGAGCAAGTATCCTCCTAGACTAGCCACAAATTTAAGGACTAAACCTAAGATAAGCCAATGATTTCATATAACACTGAATTAGGGTAGAGAATTAAAATTGCTCCTATTTGGCACAATACAAATTTAAACCATTTATCTCATCTCATTTTACCAAAAACTCATGGTAATGAGAAAGATGCATTTTCATATTAGAAAACATCATCGCATAAACATAGTTTAGTAGTTACTATTTTAAACTTTCCATTTAAATTTTGCTAGTAGTTAATAGTTTAGTTCTGATAGTATCTAAAACATTCGAAATTAGTAATAGTAATTTCATTGTATTTCCGTGAATTTCCTAATTAATTTATCATTTCAAATTTAAATCTTCTTTGTGGAATCGATATTTGGGACTTAAATAGAAAGTCTTATATTACTTGATAACGATATGTATACTTGCGTAGAATCTCAAACATTAAGTGTTTAATGTTCTTATTCATAAAATACCACATCAAGTTTTTGACACCGTTGCAAAGCGAAGTCAGTTTTATAAATTTTACACAACTATATTTTTCAGGATCTTCTAGTAAAGTATTTATGAAGTTCTTTTTCATATGAATATTTTAAATGTCCTTAATATGAAAAATCACAATTTTTTTTGAAATAAATAGAGATTCAAAAATCTTAAATTTGATTACTAGGTATTCCCAGACTTAGAATTTGAATCTAAGTTATTAAAGATTTTTCTTGAATTTTTCTATTCTATTTATTAAACTAAAATATATAAGTTATAAGTAAATCTCTATCCTAAGTCATATGCTTTTATGTAGTAAAAGTGTCACTTGAGAATGAGTAATATTTAAGTTTGAAGAATTTTGATACACCAATATAATTAATATTTAAGTTTGAAGAATTTTGATACACCAAAATAATTACTATTTTAAGTACATATTTTATGTTTATTTTTGGTGATATTGCACTTTAAAGAATGATATTTTCATGTTTTTGTTGCAGGTATATCATTTTTAGGCATTTAGAGCAAAAAAATGGCAAAAAGAACAAAATTTGGAGCCAAAACAACGAATTTTGAGATTATGGCGCATGATGCATGCGCCAAAATCCAGAGAACTTTCGCATGATGCGCCACAGATGGCTTTTTGCGGATTAAGGCGGTTCGAGATGAATTTTGCATGAATTTTCAAAGGTTCACTTGTTCTACACACACATTGAAGTAATTTAATGCATCTAGACACTTTCGAATGTTCTTTTATGAAGGGATATGTCTCTTGGATCAAATGACACATCTTTTGAATTCAAAAGAGTTTTCTTTTGGAGGGATTTTTGGAGGGATTTTTAAATTCATTTTGAAAGGAGTCAACCTAAAATAAAAGAAGAAGACTTCAAGGAGTCTAGGAGGGGACAAAAAGGAAAGAAAGTGGGGGTGGTGTGATAGGCAAGGAGAAGAGACGAGGAGATTTTCTTTTAGGGTTGTAAGAGGAGAGAGAAGGTGAGAGATTTCTTCTTCATTGCACTTCTAAGAGAGAATTTAGTATGCTTGTAAAGAGAGAAATGCTTGGAGAGAACTTCAAGGAATTTGCTTGGGAAAGATTGTGAGATAAGTTGTCTTTTATTTCTTTTATTTTGTAAACCTGTTTTTATATATGAAATCCGTGTTTTTTCGTATCTGTCTCATGAATTTTGAGTATTCTTTTTTATCCTCTCCCTACTTTGAGATATGGTTTTGTGAACAATTAATTTTATTTTCTATGATTTTAAATGTTAATAATTTGTGATGATTTGAACTTCGATCTTCATTTACTTTTCGATATGGCCAATTGAGATATTAAAACATGTTGAGAAACATATGTTCTGAAAAGGGCTATGATTTCTACAACAGGGGGAGAATCATATTTGATTTCATGAGAGAGCATGTAATCCATAGAATTGAGTGCAAATAAATAGGTAAATATACTTTGTTTGATGCGGAATTGGAGATTTTAAGGTGACGGATAGCTGCCACTCCAGAGCTCCTACTACTTCCTTCCCTGAGGGCTAACAATCTCGCATTAGTTTCCAATCAACTGGACCAAACTCTATAAAATTAGGTACCAAACTCTGGAGTAGTCAATGTTCTTTATTGAACTCGCGAGAGGTTAAAGACTATGATTGCTCCTATTTGGCATAAAATAGTTTTTAAATATTTTTTCAAATGATTTTAATCTCTTCATAAGCCATATACTCATTGTAAAGGGGAAAAATGCATTTTTAAATTTGAATCTTCCATCAACAAAAACATTATTTAGTTTTTCGTAATTTTACATTTGAAAGTTTAGTTTTTAATTAGTTAACTCTGTCTTTCAACTGCATTTTATATAGCATTCACTTTAGTAGTTAATATTCAAACTTTGCACTTTACTTTTATTTTTGTATTTTTAACTTATAAAATAATATCAAGAATTTACTTATAGGTTTTTCCAACTTCCTCGTGGGATTGATATCTAGGACTCCATTAGAGCCCTTTATTACTTGAGCGATACTTGAGCGATACATATACTTGCATTTAAAAAGGATTTGGCAGTTTAAAAAGAGTTTTAAAGATAAACTATTTTCATAAAAGGTATTTTAATTGGGATTATATTGCATATTTATTGTTATATCTGTCGTGTGTATTTTGTAATATTTAAAAATATTTACAAAATTTACACACTAAATCTACCTGCATCAAGTTTTTGGCAAACTGAATTGCAAATGTTATGCAATGTAAGGGACTTTTTTCACACACACTCTCTCTATGAAGTGGGCATTGCATCAAATAGCCCCAAAAAATTTATGTGATAGAATACTATGTTTTGCTACTAATACCCCTTAGGGCATTTAATGAAAAAATTTTTGTAAGAATAGACCCAGATCATCTTTGTCATCATCTTGATGCTCACTGCTAGAAGACATGTATAGTTGTGGTTGGTTTAAGCATGCTCAGACATACTAATTTCAAATGTTATGCCAATAAAAGCATTTCTTTCTCTCTCACAAACACTATCTTAAGTGAGGCATTACATCAGAAAAGCCCATAAAACTTTTGTGATAGAATATTATGTTTTGTTACTAAAATTCTTTACCGGTACCCTTTGGGGTATATAATGAAAAATTATTGTAAGAGGGGCACAAATTATTTTTGTTAACATCTTTATGCTCACTACTAGGAGACATGTATAGTTGTGGTATGTTTGAGCATGCTCATTCAAACCTAATAAGAAAACTTATGCTATGAAAAGCATTTTTTATCACACACACCCACTCTCTAAAGTGAGACATTGTATAAGATCACCTCAAAAAATTTCTGTTATAGAATATTATGCTTTTCTACTGAAATTCTTTACTGATACCCCTTGGGGCATATAATGAAAAATTACTATAAGAGAAGACATAGATCATCTTTTCAATCATCTTTATGCTCACTGCTAGGGGGCATGTATAATTTTGATATATTTGAGCTTGCTCATGCAAACTGAATTGCAAATGTTATGTTAATAAAAGCTATTTTCCTCACACAGACACACTCTATGAAGTGAGGCATTACATTTATTTTCTCCATTTGCATTTCACTTATTTTTTTTGGTGGATTTAAGGGGTCGATGATGAGAAGCTTGGCGTTAAGGGTTCTTCGGATGACCTATTGATTGTTGTTGGTTGGTGTCACATGTGAAATTCTAATGAAGCAACCAAGTTTCTCTTTTATTTTCGTTGCGATACTGTTTTGAGGTTCTTCTGGAAGGCCTTATTTGGTGATATAAATATGTGACTGGCATGAGCTTTGTATTAAGTGGGTTAAAGGCAAGCAAAGAACTTTTTTTCTATAAGGTCAGCCGTCCTCTTGTTGTGACAGATTCACAATAATAGATTGGTTAGGTGGTGTACAGAGTTTTCTAAGACCTCTCACCAGTACAGAACTGTTATTGCTTACTTCATTTATTAATTTTTACTTAATTATTTTGTACATTTGCCTTTATTTCCCTTCCTAGTATATTTTGGATTGATTGTTTGGGCTTTTTATGCTGTTCTTATGTTTTTTTTTTCATTTGAATTTAATTTTTTTTTCTTTTAGATGGTTTGAGAGGTTCATGATGAGACTTCTGACTTTATGGGTTCTTTTGGATGCCTTGTTAGTCGTTTTTGGTCGGTGTTACATGTGAAATCCTAATAAAGTCAGCCAAGTTCCTATCTTATTTTTGGCGATATGGTTTTTTTAGATTTTCTGGATGATATTTTTTTGGTGACATGCATATATGATACATGTGAGCTTGGTTTTACGTGGGTTAAAGACAACCACTAACTCCTTTTTTACAAGGTCTGTTGTCTTATTGTAGTGACAGATTTGCTAATTTGTATACTGAGTTATCGGAGACCTCACACCTACTTAAGACTATAACTTATTACTTTTTCTAGCAATTTCAACTTGCGTTATGACTAATGGACTGTCTTTTATAACATTGTTGAAAGATGAGCTTTAGGATTTCATGGACATTCCAAGGATTGCTCTGCTACTGCGAACTTGTAGATTCCTGTGACACCAACCAATGTTTATAAACTGAGTTATCAGAGACCTCACACCTCTTCAGGATTTCCGAAGAAGTGTGAGTTCTTTCGATGGGCAGGCAGTCTTGTAGATTCCATTGCTGATAGTGATCGGGGCTGAATAGCATCTCTGGAGGGCGGCATAGCTCATGACATGCGTCGTCTGCATTATAAAATCAATATTGTCATAATACTATTTGTAATTTTGATAATTTTTTTTCTTTTTTATAGCATATTAATACTCACTGTTATGTGATGTGTTTATCTGAATTTTGTACAGTTATGAAGTGATTTTTTGCTTCTGAAGTATCAAATATATTTGCTAGAATGTTTCTATTACAAACAATGTTACTATACAGCGACAGAATGATAATTTATTCAAAAAATAACTATTTTTAAACTGCACAAAACAAACATCAAGACAACTTACCCACACAGCTTTTTGGGACAGCTTGCAGTTTATAAACTAATAAGCTGCAATTGCCTCAAACCGACCCTAAGGGCCAGTTTGGGGCAGCTTATTAGTGCGGTGGCGTTTTAAAAATGCACATGATCTGTTTGGGTAAACTGTCGTTTTAAAAATGCACATGATCTGTTTGGGTAAACTGCCTTTTGGCAGCTTATACATTTTCAAAATGCTGAAAACAACTTTATTTACTCCGCACCACACTAGGTGCGGTGACAGCTTTCTGGTTGCAGTCAAACTTTAAAAAAAAAAAAAACTTAAAATAGCAACTGCACCTAGCTTATTAACAAATTATTTTTAATCAGCTTATCTGCAAATTATTCATTAAGCTGCAGCTGCTCCAAACACACTATAAGAGTGCGTTGGGGAAGCTTGTGCTTATCTAGATAAGTAGTTTATCCTGAAACGTGACTCGCGGGTGGCCCACAAGTTCGACCCGTGACTTACATTTAGTGTAAAATATAATCACATTTTCAGATAAATTGCCATCTAAACTGTGAGGTGGAGTTTTCAACTGCCCCAAACGGGCTCTAACTCGGGGAAAAAATTTGCGTGCGATAGACGTACGCAGCGGTGCGTGCGATATTGGGGTTAACCGAGGGTACACGGGAGTTACATTCATGGTATAGCCCCTTGTAACCTCCCTGTAACTTGTTGTAATCTATCTGTACCATAAATAAGTTTCGCGTTTCTGTTATCATATATTAAGAGGTTACACGTAAGTTACAGGAAGATTACAGGGAAGTTATAAGGGCTTATACTGTGAATGTAACCCCATTGTACCCTCGATATACCCTAATACCGCACAAATTTTTTCCCTAACCCGCACCAGGGGAAAAAATTTGCGTGCGATAGACGTACGCAGCGGTGCGTGCGATATTGGGGTTAACCGAGGGTACACGGGAGTTACATTCATGGTATAGCCCCTTGTAACCTCCCTGTAACTTGTTGTAATCTATCTGTACCATAAATAAGTTTCGCGCTTCTGTTATCATATATTAAGAGGTTACACGTAAGTTACAGGGAGATTACATGGAAGTTACAAGGGCTTATACTGTGGATGTAACCCCATTGTACCCTTGATATACCCTAATACCGCACGCAGTGCTGTGTAGCAATTTTTTTCCCTAACCCGCACCGTAGGATTGGAGACCCTTTTTTTTTTTAGCACCTATCAGATCTAAGTTGATTATCCGAAGGGTATAGCCGTATCGGGGAGGGAGAGGAAGAGTGTCATTCGGGATATCTAGCGAGCTCTCTGCTGCTTTGGCCTCCATGAAGCAATTAGGTCCCCGGGAAAGCTATCCGATTCTATCTCTAGTTTAAGAGGAGACCTCCCGCATGGATCTCTTACCGGTTAATACCGTTTCAGCTTCCTTGCCATGCGACTTTGTGTCGGCGCAACCTACTTTACGACGGAGGGGACCCTAGGATTTCGAAGCTCTGACTTGTACATATTCATTGGATCCGCTAGAAGTAATGGCTGGAGAATCGCATAGCGCACGAGGGCTTCTCTGCAACGCCGCTGCCGGCGCAGCCGCGGGTACGCTTCATTTTCGAGGATGTTGTGATGAATTTGAACACATGGCTCAGAGTAGTTGGTTCGAATTGCCCAACATCGCATTGAATGTTGAGGCCGTGAGGGGTTTGATTCATTTAAAATTATTTCCACGGGTTGATTGATTATTATCAGAAATTTGGGATTATTTTCATAGGTGTGATTGCTGCGACTTTTGTGTGCCCATTGGATGTAATCAAGACTCGGCTTCAGGTCCACGGGTTGCCTAAGCTCGCTAAAAGCAGTGGAAAAGGTGTTGTTTCAATTAGCCTTTCCATTAGACCTGTACATTTTATGCTTTGGTGATCACTCCTCATGTTAATGTATGCAGAAGATCCAGATTGTGATTCATATGAATTTTATTGCCGTTTGCAATTTTTTATCATCTCCTGATGAATTTAAGTTGTTTTATTTACAGCGCATTTAAAAAAGTTAAAATGATAGATTTAGGACGTGTCTATAATATGGAAATTCACATCGGTAAATAAATATAGTTAAATGGGTTGGTATAAGCATTTAAACAGTGTTGCAGAAAGATTTTTACAGAAATAATTATTAAACTGCAGCCTGGATCACTGATGACAGGTTGCTGCTGTAGAACTTCAGCTTTTTACTCAAGTAACACAGTAATATTTTGAATGACCGAATATTTTAAAGGGAAATGGGTCAAAAGCATGGAACATGCTGAACCACCAAAATAATTAGATGGCGGCTGACAAATATTAGTGTGCCACTTCACATATCTTTTTGATACTGGCCGCTACTTTGTAATGTGTCTTAAAACCTTGTAGCAATTACATGGGCATGCCAAATCAAGTTCTTATATGTTTGAAGGAGGTTATATCCATCCCCATTAGTTTTCAAAATGCTCAGTTTATCTAAAAATTTTCTAGTGTTAAAAATATTCAAACTCAAGTTACTTCTAATTTTTTTTCTTGCATTAAATGATTTAAATTCCTGTGAATTCGTGTGTTACTCCATTCCACTATCCTAGTTACCACATCAGTTGTAAGGAGCCACTTTTTTGTGATATGGAATTATGGCACTGAATAATTATGAATTTTTGATTGCATATGCTTTCCTGGAATTGTAGGGTCGTTTGAAAGTATGGTTTCATTCAAATCACCAAATTGTGGTGGATGATGATGGGAATTTGTGCTTATTTCTTGTATCCCATCAATAACAATCTACGAACTATGTTGATGTATTCAACAAAAGTATGAAGGGATGCTTGCGAAATGATGATCGTAAACCTGAATTAAGGTTTTTAATTAAGATATCTTCCATGGGGTTTCTCTTGGGTAGATGAGAATTGGTTGAACCTTGCTTGTCAAAACCAAGAGAAAGGTAGAGCTCAAAATTTGTTTTTTTTGGGTTTACCATAGATAGTTTTGTGCCTTGGGATTTGAGCCAATTTCTTAAAATCACAGATTTGGAGAGTGAAAGAGAGGTTATAGTAGCCATTTAAGCAATACTTCATGTGTTTTAAAAGACAAGTCAAACCCCTACATATTGCATCATATTTTTATTCCAATAATTTTTCTAATTTGTAAAAAGAAAAGCTAATTTCAGAGCTTCCCCTTTTTTAAAAATTATCATATAGTTCTATATATTACAATGTTCGTTTTCAAGAATACAATATGATGAAATAGATTTTTTTTATGATTTTTGAAAAAAATTGAAATTCGTTGTATAATTTATTTGGGATATTTTACACTTGTGCCTTATTAAATTTTAGATATTAAAATTCATCTCTCATTATTATATTTTTTTTGGAACTTTGCACAATTTTTTTTTACAGAAAGGATTATTCATTTTTGGCTTCTTAACATCAAATTTTATTATTCTAATATTATGTTTTTATTCTCTGGTTGCTTCTTTCTCTGATCTGTGTTACCATTTTCCTTTTATAAAGTGGATATGTCTATCTTTTAGCATTTTATCATCGAATTTTAGTACTCTTTCTTGGTCTTCCGTGTTAGACATATTTTTTTGTATTTCAGTTTCATTATGTGGTATCTTTTGATGTACATTTGCAAATCATTTTTTGAGCGTTGATATATGAAAAATATTTCTTACATTTGAAATACCTATGAACAATGCTAATCTGCAAGCAACATTTCTAATTTTTTAAATAACTTCAAATAACCCAATGTATCCGGGACATAGATTTCCTAGCCAAATTTGGCTATAGCTTTCATGAATCGAACAAATTCACTCATTTTAAATTCTATCATTTTATGCTTGGGATCATAATACTTCTGCTGATGAATCTGGGTTGCTCTCAATTTTTCTCTGATATCCTAGATTTTGTTCGTGCTTTGATCAACTAAGTGTGACCAAAATAGCTATTTCTCTCTAATTTTAACCCAACTCAATCGAATTCTATGTTTTCTATCATATAATGCCTCATATGATGCCTTCTAGGTGCTTGAATGGTAGCTATTATTATAAATAAACTTCCACCAAAATTTAGAACAAATAACTTTAATCACTATTCTAACACTTGAATGGTTATTCTTGATTAATCATCTATCTGTGGATGAAATGAAATGTTATGCCAAAACGTAGTTTAGTACTCATATATTTATGAATACATCCCAACATTTTGGATGTAAATCTATCTTCTTTGTCTGATACAATATTTTAGAAATTCTATGGAATCTGGTAATTTTATTCACAAATATCTTTACTAATTTTATTACAAAATTAATCTAACAAATAGGTAAGAAGTGTGCTGATTTTATTAATAAATCAATTACAACTCAAATGTAATCATGCTGTTGCCTTAATTTGAGAGAACGTATGATAAAATCAATTGCTAACTCTTTTAATTTCTCTGATATCGCAGTGATTGTAACATACTATAGACTTGTTGGTATTCTTCTTTAACTGCCCGACAAGCCTCATATTTGCTACATATTCAGCTGCATCTTTTATCATTCCAGGTCACTAGAATGTTACCACATTTTTGTATTTTTTGGGTGAATTTAACAACCTGAATTATGAGCTTTATGTAGAATCTCCTAGATTAAGCTTGAATCTTTTGATACCCACAAATATAAACTACTAATTACTCCATGATAATCTATACTGAGGTCCTTACTTATACTTATCTATACTTTATCAATTAGTTTTTGCTATTCAGTGTCAGCATTTATGTGACTTTGATTATACCTTCAAGCGCCTAGTGAATGTTCATTTGATACAAACTACCTGCATCCTGATCACTATGTTTTCTAACTTCTAACTATAAAGCTTCAACATCTCCGATCAGATATGCTTCTTCAGTTATTATTTAATTTGCATATCCATTAAATTTACTACTGAATATATCAGATATCAAATTGGTCTCTTTAGGATAATATTGTATTGCCTTGAATTAGATTTTTTTAAGTAAAAATATATTTGAAACTTCATGATTAGTGAATTTTTTACATTTTACTTCATAAAGATAATGCTACTGAATTTTCAAAACAATACCATTACAGTTATTCCAAATGATGTGTGGGTAATTAATTTCATATGGTTTTAGTTGTCAGTCTTATTCTGCTTTAGAACAAAAATCAAACTTTTTAAAGAAGAATTATTGTATATTTAAAATTATTTTTGTTATAGTGGAATTGTCAGCACTGGTGCAGATTTCAAACATTTCTTAAACTTTTGCCCTACTCACTTTCATATCTCCAACAAAATTTTAACATCTTCCTTCAGAGTTTTAATAAAGATGGTGCAATTTATAAATTTTCTTATAAATCTTCTGAAATAGCCAGCTAATCAACTTCTGAATTCTGTCACACAAGTCAGTCTTAATCATTCTACCATTGCTCTCACCTATTTTGGATCCAGTGATATATCTTCGGTACTAATGATATGCTTAAAAAAGGTAATGCAACAAAAAACTCATATTTAGTGAATTTAAAAATAATTTACACTCTCTCGATAATCCCAATATAATTCTCAAATGATTCACACGATCATTATTATTCTTGGAACAAACTAATATTTATTAGTAAATAATGTTACAAACTAAACAAGATATTACTTGAAAATTTTTATTCATCACATTCATTGAACACCGCCATTACTGGTCCCAAGCTCGAATGTGACTAGTGGAGGGTTGCGTTAGGTAGTCGAAAACAAGCGTAAAATTGTCTAAAAAATCATGACATAAATCTTTTTTTATCATTGTGTAAGTGCAAGGGTGTCCCACGGAAGCGACGCGTCGTATGACCTGAATAAAGTGAAAAGTGTGCAAGCGCCGCTGCACCGGTACCCGTAGTGTTAAATAAACAAGGGTTTTCATATTACGGATGAATGCAGATAAAAAAGTTAGTCCATGAAACTAATATTAGGATAGGATCTTGGAATATTGGAACTCTTACTGGTAAATTAATGAACTAGTTGATATTATGATTCATAGAAAGATAAATATTATATGTGTTCAAGAAACTAAATGGGTTGGTGAAAACTAAGGAGATTGATAACTTAGCTTTTAAACTTTGGTGTGCAGGTAAAAGTCGCACTAGGAATGGGGTGGGTGTAATTGTAGATAAGAGTTGGAAGATAATGTTGTAAAAATTAATAGAGTTGGAGATAGAATTATAACCTTTTAGATGATTGTTGATACGAAGATTTTTAATATTATATGTGCTTATGCTCCTCTAATAGGTTTATATATATGGCTTTTAAAGATAAATTCTGGAATGATTTAGAAAACTTAATACAAATGATACCTTTTGAAGAAAAAATTTCTACTGGAGGGCATTTAGATGGAAATGCCGGAGAATATTTGAGATATTTAGGAGTTTTTTAGCTTACTAAACTTTTTAATATTATTTTAAAAGCAAAAAAGATGCCTGAGGAGTGGAGGAAGAGTATTTTAGTCCCCATTTTTAAGAATAAAGGGATGCATAAGAGTGTGCCAATTATATAGAAATTATGTTGATGTTACTTTAAAATTATGGGATGAACATAGGTTAAGACGTATTACAAAGATTTCTCATAATCAATTTGGATTTATGCCAGACAGGTCTACTATGGAAGCTATACATTTATTGAGAGGTTTGATGGATAAGTTCAGAGATAATAAGGAGGATCTACATATGATTTTTATTGATTTGGAAAAAGCTTTCGGTAAGGTTCCAAGAGATATCCTTTGGAGAGTTCTTGAGAAAAAGTTGTTGATTTGACTTATATTCAAATCATTGAAGATATGTTTACAAGAACTGTTACTTGAGTTCAAATAGAAGGAGGATTGACCAAATATTTTCCTATTTCTGTTGGTTTACATCAGGGATCGGTTTTAAGCACATATCCTTTTGCTTTAGCTATGGATGGTCTTACTAGACACTTACGGGAGCATGTACCTTGGTGTATGCTTTTTGCAGATGATATCCTTCTCATGGATAAGACGAGAGAAAAAACTCAGGAAAAACTTAAATTATGTAGCTCTACCTTGGAGTCTAAAGGCCTTCGTTTGAGTAGAACTAAAATTAAATGCATGGAATGTATTTTTAGCAGTAGTAGCTCTAGTGATAGAAATGTAATTATGGGTGATGAAATTATTAAGAGGTGTGAACACTTTAGATGTCTTTGGTATATTGTTCAAAGTGATGGTGATATTGATGGGGATGTTATTAGTAGAATTCAAGTTGGTTGGTTGAAGTGGAGGAATGCTTTGGGTCTATTGTGTGATAGAAAAGTATTGCTTAGACTGAAAGGAAAATTTTATAAGACGGTGCGTTGAATGTTGGCCTTTAAAAGAGAAGCATAAAACTAAGTTAAGTGCTGCTGAGATGAGAATGATTTGGTGGATGAGTGGCTTTACACTTAGAGACAAAATGCGAAATGAATATATCTGTGATAAGGTTGGTATAGCTCCAGTGACAGACAAAATTAGAGAGTTGTCTTAGATGATTTGGTCACATTAAATGTCAACCATCTAATTGGTCGATTAGAATAGTTGTTTTAGATTCGACTTATGTTAAGAAAGACAAGCAGACCTTGGATGACTTGGGCATATTATATAAAAAATGATCTTAATTTATTAAAGTTAAATGAAAATGTGACACTAAATAGGACGCAATGGAGAAAAAGGATTCATGTAGCCGACCCCACTTAGTGGGAAAAAGGTTTTTTTGTTGTTGTATATTCATTAATAATATTTATTAATACTATCAGGCCCTTAGTCGAAAGACAACAAAAAATTCATAATGCATATATTTGATATCCCATGTTGCCTTTTCAATTTCGTTTTTCTTAACTGACTTGATGATATCTAATTTTTAAATCAATTCTTAATAATATTGAGGCTTTTTCTACGTGATTAAGTAAATCATCAATCCTAGAAAGATTTTTTTTTTAATAATCAAATTGTATAATTCAAGTTGGTCAATACACAGTCTTATCAAACCATCTTTCTTCTTAGCAAATAAGATTATTGTACTTCATAGGGATTTATTTGTTCTGATGAAACCTTTCTCCATCAATCTACTATGATAATTGACTTCTTAATTCTTTTTACTCTTTAGTGGACATTTTGTAAGATTTTATTACAATAGGTCTAATTTCTTGTTAAATGTCAATTGTACTTTTCTTCTCTTTGTTGTGAGAGCGTACAGTTCTCCATCAATCTAACAACAATGCTCTGCCTAAATTTCAAGTACAAATACTACAAGAGAAACCTAATATTTGGAATTGTATGTGTGGCTGGTGCTGTTATTGTTGGCACAACAGGTGTAATTGGTGCCACAAATTAAATAAATCTTTTTCTTCATCTACATCATCATTTTTATTATATTTAATTACGTCATATTTTCTAACATCATAATAATTGAATCTGGTGTTGTTGGCATATTCTTTGCTCTCAATGTATTACTCTTAACGGTGCTATATTGTTGAAATCTTCAACACTTCTATCTTGTTGTGCTGATTGACTATTAAATTCTTCACTCTTTTTTTTGTCATGTTATTCACAATTTATTATATCTTAAAGGTAATTTACTTAGGGATGTCAAACTAGCTTGTTGTTCACTAACAACTCGTATTTAGCTTGTTAAATACAAATATATTTCTTAAGCTCGAATTATAAACGAGCCAACCGCGTACATCTCTTTGTTCGATCATGTTCTGCTCGTTTTAGCTCAACAACAAACAACAACAACAACAAGCCTTTATCCCACTAAAGGGGGTCGGCTACATGAATCCATATTCTATATTGTGTCCTATTGAGTGTCTTATTTTCCTTTAATTGTAATAAATTAAGATCATTTTTTTCTACAATATGCCTAATTGTTTTTAGATATACCTCTGCCTTCTTTACATTAGTCGAATCTAAAACATTTACTCTCCTAACCAAATCTTCAGATGGTCGACTTTTAATAGACAAAACCATATAAGATGATTCTCTCTAATTTTGTTTATCACCGGAGCTACACCAACCCTTTCATGGATATATTCGTTTAACATTTTGTTTCTAAGTGTCAAGGCACTCATCCACCAAGGCATTCTTATCTTAGCAACACTTAACTTAGTTTTTAACTCGAAATAAGAAAATTATAAATATTTATATAATAATATATTATCTATATTTGTATCTAAGTTTAAATCACCACAGCTCATATGAGCATGTGGTTATGCACCTCTTGTTACATAAGAATAGTCCAGGTTTGAATGCAATACCCTATATCTATTTTCTAATTAATTTAAATGAGCCATACATGAGTTGAAAACGAACATAACCATTTTTTTGAGCTGAACATAAACAGACCGTTCATGAGTCATTTCGAACATGAGTCCATTTCGAAAAAAAAAAATAAACGAGCTGAACGTGAACACATGTTCAGCTCGCTTAAGCTTCACACATTTACACCTTTATTCATATTAATGCATTTTATGGCATATAAAATATGCAATGCACGATTTTGGGTATATTTTACCATTCACTTGAAAAGATTACACTCACTTGTAGTAATCATTTTTTATTCAATTTTTTCATATAAATACTAAATTTATTCAAGCTTTCATATTATTTCTTAGTATTTAATTTATTTGATTTTATTTTGGATCACATCCCATGACGACCCACATATGCGTGGGTCATAATAGAAACGGTTGTGATTCAGTTGATAGAATATACCTTCTAACACTCATTTTGATATTCTACTCACTATATTAGAGTGAGATAAACTTGGAATAACATATGAAACATTAAATCAAAATATTAAATTTAAGTAGAGGCAATCTAAAATATTTTATTTAAATATATTTTAGGGCATTTCGAAATACACTAAAATTCTTAATAAAAATATAAAAAATTTGTATTTTCACTTATAATTTCTGATTTTACAATAGATATAGAATAAAATATGATCACCAAACTACATAAGCCTCAATCTTATCTTTTCCTTTCATTATAAAAACATTTATAGTAGTCTAGCAAATCATGAGATTCAAGAAAATAAATAAATATTGTATTGAAAGTTAAAACAAAGAATATGAATTAATCTAATTTTTTATACTTATGTAAAGGAAAATCATCCAAACAACTATTGGTCCAATAATTAATAGGACATTATAAATTTTTTTTTTATAATGTTATAAATACTGTCTTGATATATTAATCATTGATATCAGGTTTGTTTAATTTTTTTTTCTTATTTCTTTATCTCCTATGTTTAATCATTACTTGACATAAAGGAGAATATTTTCTCTTAGGTTTAGAGCATATCATATATGTGGGATTAAATTTAACGGCAGAGTTCACCTTTGTCTTCCTACTTGTAAAGCTGTCATAAGCATATTAACATAATTATCCTTTTTCTTTATATAAGCTTCTTTATTGCTTCATCTTTTTAGGTTTCATATTCATATAGGTGCTCATCTTTGTCGCTCAACCTGTACAAATTATCATATTTATTTATCGCTCATTTTTGTTGCTCTACCTATACAAATTATCATATTTATTTATGGCTCACATTTGTTGCTCAACTTATGCATGTATCATAACTATACCAATGTTAATTTATTCCTCATATTATGATATTTCTTACGATCAGTATATTTTTATTATAGAATACTCAAATAAATATGTGATTTAATTTTAAATATGCTAATAACCATGTATACACTTGTGCAATTTATGGTAACTAGATGTATTTATGTAAGTGTTACTAATAAAATATTTGTGTAATCAGAATAAATTTGATTGAAGATGATATTAAAAGAATTATTGTTTAGTCATTTACTTATGAATAGTAAGTGTAAATATATTTTCTTAAATATAAAAAAAATTCTATTGTATCACGTATACAAATTTAATTTACAATAAATGCACATACAACAGACAAGAAAATTTGCTTTCTGTATAAATGTATCCTACCCACCTGACAATTTATCTCTTTGAGATGAAGTCCCCGAAAATTCTTCCTTTTGTAAACAATCTCAATGTTACTTCTTATACAAGATTATAAACCTATTATTATAAATCAATTTTAAAATTTGAAATCAATTCATTAAAAGAATACCAACAAATTTAAAATTTGAAACAGATGTTTATATTTCTCATCTTACCTACTTTTCTTCTCTCTCTCTCTCTCTTTCTCACTCTCTCTCTTCTTCTTTCTCTCCCTCTTATTCTCTTATTTTCTTCTATTATTTCCTTCTTCCCCTCCATAACCTGCTTTGTGTTCCATCCCTTGGAGCTTACTGGATGGAATTTTGGGCTAAGTGAGGGTTAATAGGATGGAAATCAGGATAGCTATTAACAAGCCTTTATACATGCACACACTATCGCACGCACGCACGCACAAAAAACCGTAAAAAAATCTAATCTGTTGTTGCATGCATGCCAAAATGGAAAAAAATGGATTTCCACTATTGTATTACTGTGCTACACATTAGAATTAAAATAAAATTTTAGAAAATTTTTATAATAATGTAAATTAACTCCATACTTTCTTCATCTTTGAAAATTATATGAAAGTGATCCTTTTGAAGAATTGTAATGAATAATTGTTGATGATTGTCATGAAACTTGAAATTTTGGGTATAATTTATTGCACTTGTATCTTATCAAAATTTTGTTGTTACAAGAGGTTGGTTAAAAGTTTGTTGTGATTTGGTTGAAAGTTAGTTGGAAGTTCGTTGGGGGATGGTTGCTATATGATTTGTTAACCATCTTCATTACAGACTCATTCATGAGCCTGACCAAATCAAGTTCAGACAAGCTTAAATTCAAATAGTGGCAACAGTCATGGAATTATATAAGGCTTCGCCAACAATTCAATTTTAAATTTGCATGCAAGGAAGACTTGAAAAACTTCAAAGAAGTTCCATGCATGACTCTCTTTTGGATTTTAGTTTTATTTTTTGCCTTATAAATATGATAATTTAAAGCTCATTTGGAGCAACTTATTTGCTGCGGCACGTCGCGAAAACACACGGAACTATGTTTGGTTTTTGCGGCGTTGGTGCATTTACTTGAACACACCGCCGTTTCACAACCACTGTCAGGGAGCAGCGTTCCACTTTATTCGTTACACCGAATTGACAATGCTGCCCTGGCTAAGTTTATTTTGAGTGATCCTTCGAGGTTATCGACCTCGCATTTTTTCTTCCTTAGTTTTCCTTCGTCCTCCGGTAGCAGTGGTGAAGGCTCGATTGTTGATATTTTCTTCATTTGTTTTCTTTTATTTTCCGGTACATTCTATCTTTTTATTTTGAAGGTTTGTTCATTGTGGTTTGCGGTCCCTGTCTCGGTGGCTTTCCTCTTTGTGATTTGCGGCCTCTTCAGTCTTTTTCAAAATGCTGGATTTTGGTTGTGAGAATTGGGACATGTATTGTTATTTGTTGAAGAACCTAATTATGAATTAGGTTTGCACAACCACTCATTTGCTTTTGATTCTTTCTTTTTGTGATTTTGTTTGGAGAATTTGATTGATTGGAAGAATCCAATTTACGGCGTTCATTTTTTTCTGTGAGGCCCTTTTTCTTATGTGAAGCTTTTTGGAGAAATTTTTTTGACAAATTTGTTCTTTGTAGTTTTTTAAAGAACCTAGAGACCACAAAGAGCAAGCCCAACAAGGCTGATTTACCATTGTTGTTGTTTATCATAGGCTTATGCCATAATTCTTTGATTTACCTATGTTGTTTTATAAGTGGGGGTATGCATTTTTTGAATCTGTCTTGAGGGCTTGTTCTTTGTAATTTATAGTCTTTTTCTCTGCTAATTCAAGGAGTTTTAGTATGAGGCTATGTGCAATCTTGTTTGATGAATGGGAGAACCTAATTTATGTGTTTGATGAATCAATTTGTGGGCTTGCTCTTTGCGGTTTGTGGTCTCTGTCTCTTCTAATTTAAGGGATTTTGGTATGACCCTATTTGCAATGATTGATGAATTGAGGAATCTAATTTATCTTTGAGCAGGAGCCTATTTGCTTTTGATTGTCTACTCCTTCGAGGGCCTTTGGTATGAACCTACGTGCAATATATTTTGATGAACGAAAGAACCTAAGTCTTTTTTCATATGAAATTGCTTCATAAATTTAGGAAATTGAGAGCTTGATTGATGGTGGTCTCTGTCTTTGTGGTTTTGTTTTATGTTATTTGTGGTTTCTGTCTTTGGTAGTTCAAGAATTACCAGTATAAACCTATTTGTATGGAATGTTGCTAATACATATGCAATTGCTCTTGAGCTATGTGAGGCTTTTCTAGGAGTGGTTACAACTATGTGGTCTGTTTTTGGTCATTCATGCTAAGCTTGGTTGAGTGGATTATAAGAATTTTAAAATAAGGCTCAGTTGGTACAAATGGTTGATAAATTTCTTGATCGATCTTTTTGTCATAGCAGATGTGTATATGACACATGATATTTGAAAGTATGAGTTCAATATACTCCGCTAGAGGTGATTATATGTCTTGTAGGACACTTTTAAAAATCATTTTGTGGTTCTGTTGAGCTGCCTTTCGTGGCGTTAGTGCATTTAGTTAAATAACTATTGTCTTTACGTCGCAGTCGTTCACCCGCGTTCTGCTGTTTCGTTCTAATAAAACTTTCATGGGGTACCTGACCATGATATATTGAGTGTACCCCTTGGTTGTATATATGAAAATGCCCTAAATTAAAATGTTTGTAAAATATGGGCTGTTACACTTAGTTTTGGAAATAAGAATTCACATGTGGATTACTTCACTTCTCTTTCTTATACTTTCTTCTACATAACAGAATACGGGGCTCGGGTTTTTGTAATGAGTTTTTTTATTATCACTTTTGTTCTATGCGTTGGAAGGGTTGGAGAGTTGTGGATTGCTTTCTTGGTTAATTTACGTTTTGATTAATTCAATATTTGTTTGTAAAATTATATGTTTATTAGTTCTTTCCATCCTAATTGTAGTAATGAGTAAGACAAAAGAAATCGAATCGTCTGCGATGTTGAATAAAGTCTGAAGTTAACCTTTTGCGATCTTTGCTAGGAGGTGGAATTGAAAAATAGGCTGACTACCTATTTTAATGAAGAAGAATGACAAAATATCTAAAAAAATATATTAAGAAAGCATTGGACGAGGAACGCAACTAAAAAACAAATGAGATCAATTAAAAAAGATCGGAAAATATGAAAAGCGTTAAAGCGAGGATCAACAGACAGCTTGGAATCTTATAAAATGAATCATCGATGTTTCGAATGAATGATAGACTGAGAGATTGAAGGTAAAAATTTATTAAACGTTCAATGTTTTCTATTTTTTTTAAGTCACTTCAATTACTCAATATATCAATTATGAATTATTTTGTAGGTCGTGCCAATTGTCAAGAAGTTCCAGTTTTGTGGCATTTGCCCCAAGCTTGAAGAAAAGTTGAACCAAATGTTTAGTGGAGTCGCTACGACAGATGATCATGTATGGACACCAAGTGAGAGAGTGCACGCTAACACAGTTGAGCATGTAGATGCTGAGCAAACTGTAGACTCAAATAAAAGGTCTATTCCTAACCTCAATGAAGTTGGATCTAATGGTCATTCCAAATTTCCTACAAATGAGAAGAAAAAATGATGCGATATTATAACAAGTCGAATTTCCTAACTAGTTGCCTTATGCATTAATAAACCTAGGACATCACATATAGCTTCTATTCAACAATTTATAAGAATATTGGAAGAAACTTCAAAAATTTTTGAAGACATTTCATTTAATTATTTTCAGTGAAGTTGTTATAAGATCCAAATATGATAAGAGTTCCTCATGTCGATGACACTTGAGTGTAGGGTTAATTATTTACGTTACTTTTATGAGAATCGGGATGTATGATTGTTGTTATCTTTGGCATTTTTTATTTTTGACTGATAAGGGCATATTATTTTTGATGCGTCAGTGCTAAAATATTTCATTGTTTTTTTTATGTATGCCTATATGTTAACCATTGTCATGATTTTTTTTATATATTACTTGCTAATTCAGTGTTATTTAATTGTGCTTGCCTTATTTTAGAATAACAACAATGATTAACATGGATAGAGAAAGACATGAAAGCAAAATTATAGTTGTATTATTCTTAATGTATGGTATTACAACTCATATATCACTTGCTGTCCTTTTATAATATTCACGTATATTGGCAAAAAATGGGTTGGGGAGTTGCTTGTGGGTCATCTAATAAGATTTAATAACATGTTTTGTATGACATATGCTATATTTGTTGATATTGAGAGAACCACATCAAAATCATTGACTCCATGGCTCATTTAGGGTGATTTTAAGAGAAGTATTAGCTATAACTTTTTATATTTCATCATAAATGAGTCTATAGGAGTTATGAAATGATTTGAATATTCATAAAAAATAATTATTAGATATTTTTCAGTTAATTTGAATGCTCTGATCAACTTATCTTTAAAAATTACAGACCTGACGACCCTACATTCCAAAGTACCCCTATTGTGATTTTACAAGATCAACACTATATTCTATATATTAAGTTACATTTATGTATTCATTTTTTTCAAAATTTACTTAAACGCGGTAACTCAAATATGTTATATAAATGACTTAGGATTGTATTCAAGTAATTGATAAAACAAATGTGGATGCACAGAAAGTAAAAAGATTGCATACATTGGTCGTGGTTCACCAATACAAAATTTTATGGTTATATGTGATTTTATTAAGTGTTTTACTTTAGTGATGAATGTTTGGGAAGACAATGCAAATAATGATCATTTATTCAAATTTTCTACGCAAATTCATAATTACAACTTTCCACAGCTGCTTGTTGGTTTGCTTTAATATGAATAAATTAAATTATTTTTTAAGTATAATTCTATTGGTTATATCTCATATAGAGAAATATTTTTGGTGATGCTAGATATCCGTTGCAAAAAGGGTATCTCAGACTATTTCTTGATACAAAATATCATATTCGTTATTTTGACAGAGGTAATAATGTAGGGGCCAAAAAAATGTTTAATAAGAGATACTCATTTTTAAGTGATGTTATTGAGAGATTATTTGTGGTTTGAAAACAAATGAGTTATTCTATGAGCTATGCCCACATAGCCTGTTAACAAATAAGTGAAGATTGTGGTAGATACAATTGCTCTCTACAATTACATTCGTCGGCATCCTTCACGTAGTGATATTGATTTCAATAGTATAGATGAAAATTAGTCAAATGTTCCTACTGTAGCATATAAATATCGCCTAAGGCAGACGATATCACAAACTGATTGTGATTTAACTGAGTCTTGTACACATGATGGCGAATGTGCTGGAGAGATGTAGCTGAGAGACAATTTAGAAATGCAATAGTTAATGGGTTAAATGATGTTGCGTGCTAATTTTCTTTTTTTATGTATAAAGTATTGTGAACATGCTTAATGTTTTTTGTAACGTCTCTTTATGCAAAGTTGTTCATGTGAAATCTCAATCTGTAGCAAGTTATTTTCATTCATTCAACATATATTTTTTCTCAAATGGATGGCCTCCATAAGTAATCATGGGTGTAATTAAAGTTTTTTTTCTTGCATTTTTTTTAGTTTGGAGTTCTATGATGAGATAAATGACTTTAGTGGTTCTTTTGGATGACTTATATATATGGATTTTGTCATGTACAAAATCGCCATCAGGGCAACCAAGTTCCCCTTCCTTTTATGTTATATAATTGTTGGAGTTTTTCTGGAGGTTCTTTGTGTTAATGTGCTTTATGTGATATATACGAGTTTGATATAACATGGTTTAAAGGCAACAAAGATCCTCTTTCCTTAATATATTCTGTCTTCTTATAGTGAAATATTATTTGTCAGTTTATATTTGCTCTGAGACCTCGCAAATTTATAAATTTTTTATTATGTATTTCTCTTATTTTTATGTGTTAATTTTCCATATAATTGAATCTTTGTACTACTAAGGGAAGCTGATTTTATGTTTGTGGTTCTAAACATTCAGAAAATATGAGCTCGAGAATTTTTGGTCCCCCTAGAGTTTTATATAACCGTGGATTGCAGTATTCTCTAAATACATCACGAAGAGAGAATAACTATAAGAAAAAAATTATAGGTGTCCAATGAATAGATCAGTAGAAGATCGACTTCATGTGAGCGGATCCGTCAGATGATTCCACCTTAGATAGTGATTAGATGTAGAGAGTCTTTGGAGAAATTATGATAATGTTAATTATTGTTTTAATATTTTTATTTTTGATTTTGATTGTGTTACTATTAAGTGAGTTGTTAGCTTTAGATGAAATATTTGAACTTATCTTTTTTTGAGGATTTTGTAGGTGATTTCCGTTTTCATGTTTGTTAAACTTGGACTGGTTATCCTTAAACAATATAGCAATACCGGGGCAAAAATATCTTTTTTCATAAATAGCTGTACAAAACAAACAGTTAGATGATTCCACCTTAGATAGTGTTTAGACGTAGAGTGTCTTTGGAGAAATTGTGATAATGTTAATTATTGTTTTAATATTTTTATTTTTGATTTTGATTGTTGTGTTACTATTAAATGAGTTGTTAGCTTTAGATGAAATATTTGATCTTATCTTTTTTTTGAGGATTTTATAGGTGATTTTGGTTTTCATGTTTGTTAAACTTGGACTGGTTATCTTATAAACAACATAGCAATACTAGGGCAAAAATATCTTTTTTCATAAATAGCTGTACAAAACAAACATACAAACAACCTCACCGTAATAGTTTTTCCACAATAGCTTCCCGACATACTTGCTGCACAACGACCTTTTAAAATGCTGCAGCTGCCCCAAACAAACCCTTAAGCTCCTTCTCGAAAAACTTTGATTTTTAATCAAAATTTCCTTGTGAGCAATCCTTTAGCTAAGCTTGATGGTCGGCTCTGCTTTGAAACTTTGTTGAGTTTCAAATCATCTTATTTTGTATTATTCCCTTGAGAGCTGTTGGTTATAGCTTAAACTTCCACCCTAATTGTCGTTCATAACACCTCCATAACAGTAGAAACCATCCCACATGTTTTTAAGGTTATTCATCATCACGCTTCTTTACTCAAAATCAAACCATATATTAGATCATTTCAGGTTTGATCCTTCAATCACAAACCCTAGTCTCTCCTACGCTCTCCAGCATCTACCCTTTTCGTTCCCAAGTTCACATAAACCTAGCGACACATTTCCTTCTATCGGCCTTATCCAAAAAGCCCAAGCCCTTGTTGTGGAAGCCTAAGTTTGGTCGACCTATACTATAGTTCCAAATGTCTACTTGCCAACAGTCTTAGGCAGCCATGTAGCCTATGATGGCTACTTGCTGAGAATAAGAAAGTATGGTTTTCTTGTTGCATAAGTAGGCTGATGGGTTGTGTGGAAACAGAATTTGTGCTCTAAAAAGATTTGTTTAGGAAAGTAGGAAAAAACTGGTAAGATAAACTTTATAAAGCAGTTATATTGAGTCTATTTTGAAGCCTTTTGATGCTCTTCTCCTTTTTGGCATTCTTCCTTGAACTTCTCTTGTCTTACAGATTACTTGGTTTCTTCTTCTTCTCCTCCTTCCATTAATTGCTCCTAAGCCTTTTTTACCTTGCTCCTTCCATGAATTGTTCTCCTTGCATCAAATTGCCCTTTTTTCTTCTCTTTCTCATATATATATTAACTTGGACATGAAATCTTCTATTATTCAACTATTAAATGAATGAATGGACACAAAAGTGCCTTTATATATGAGAAAAATGGCATCTAAGTAGCAGTTACAACTGTAATAATTGAGGATAATTGATAATTATATATAATTCTAGATAACAAGCCTAAATTCAACACACTCTTTGTAGTTAGGATAATCATTTCTATTTTATTTTCTTGATGGATAAACACTTCTTATTAGGATGAATAGTCTTCTTCTTTTCCCCTTGTTTTGGCTGGTTCTCCATTTAGATTCAAATGTTACATTACCTCTGTTTCTCATTGTTTTGGATTTTTAACCTTTTCTTTAGCCTAGGAGTTTTGTAAATTTCTCGTTCTCCATTTTGCTTCTGGCATTCCAATGAACCCAATTTTGCGATATATGGAGTTTTGTATTTTTTGTTTTGGAGTTTGGAGCCTCTAAGATTATAGAGATATCATGTTTAATGCCCTTGGTTTTTTGAGTTCTAACTAATTACACATTTTCCAAGGCTTTGCTGCTCTCCTTGCACTTGACAACAATGAGCGTCTATGGAGATAAATTACATATTTATGGGTGTTTCATGTATAATTAATTTAAATTGGGTAGATTTTGATTGTTCCCTTTATTTTAAACAAATTTTTTACGATATCTATGCTTTAACCCAATGGTGTTTATTTAGCAAGACAATTTTGGGTATGTGGTGACTAGTTAAATTGAGGTGTTTCATCACATATATAAACGCAGCTTACTTAATTGAAATATTGGTTTCACTTCTCAGTGCTTGGTTTATTTTTAGCTAATTTTACCTTAAAAATATTGATCCAACTTATTAGGTTCTTATTACTGCACTTACAATTTTGTTGCTCCTAGGGGCTGCACTTGCATTAGGACTCCCTCTGTTTACAGAGTGGAGTTTCCTACTACTCAAGCCTGCCCGCCTGCACCATTACATTGCATTACTATATGTTTTACCTCAACCGAGTGATCCCTTCCCAGTTTCACCACATCATACTTCATAATTCCTTAGCTCAGCTATTTTCTTATTTAAATATCGTATTGGATAATATTAGATCATGACATCAACTTAAATAGATTGGTTTTTGGGATTTTACTGAAAAGCAGTGCGTGAAATTGTCTGAAAACAATATAGTATTGCCTGCTGCTAAGGTTGTATTTTTTAGAAAGTTTGTAGTTTATTGAAAATTTATCTTGAAATTCCCTTAAATTAGTTACTTTAACCGCTGTTTAGGAATATGTTGGCATGTTGAGCTGTAAAACAATTGCAAAAAATTAGAATACTTCTAGTTGTTTTCATTTTTCTAAAATTTTGTTGTCATCAGGTAGTGTCATTATGGGAAGCCTTGAACAAATAGTCCAAAGGGAAGGGATGCGTGGTATGTACCGTGGTCTTTCACCAACTGTGCTAGCACTACTTCCTAACTGGGCAGTAAGTTCTCTGCTCGTTCTCAGCATATGAAAAATCATTTTTTCAACACTTGCTAAATATAGCCAAAGGCCACTGATTAGCTATCTTGTATTTATTTATACAAAGTGGAGTATTTTTTTTTGGAAATTTTAATAACTTTAACCACATCATTAACTATAAATTTTGCTGTAATTAAATTATGACGTTTAGGATTTCATTCGAATTTTAAAACCTCGTTTTCCTCCCATTGTATCTATATAGTGATTCTATAAAATCATCTATTTTTTCTTGGTAAAATCTATGGAAATGATTAACTGATGTCAAAAGTCTTTCATGCGCATGAAAGTGCTTACATTGGTAGTTAAATCTTTAGTGGTTGTTTGACAGCTTTTGGGATTTAAGCTATTAGGATTTACTAATCCGCCTAAAAAATGATTGGCAATGAATTTAATAAATCTAGTTAAATAATGTGAAATTATTTGGTTATTTTTGCCTGTATTTAAAAGTTCGTTAGGTTTGTTAGAATATGGAAACTTAAACTTTGATTATTTCATAATTAATTAGAAATTAATCACTAGTCTAATTAAATTTAATTAGATTTTTATTCCTAATTCTGCTAATTAATAATTAGTTCTTCACTAAGCTAATTGATTATTAATAAAAAAATTATTAATTTCATTATTTATTAAGTAATAATTTAACATATTTCAATTAATAATTAGTTCTCTATTTATTATACTAATTAATAATTACTTAGACTTTTATTAAATAAATTAAAATTCATATATAATTTATTTTTATTAATTAATTTTTAAATAGTTTCATATAAATTTATTTAAGTATGATTAATATGATAATATATAAATTATTTTTTCCTAATTAATCTCTTAAATTAATAAAAATTAACTTAAATAAACATAAATTAAAATCAAAATCATTTTTCCATTTTGCATCTCTTCTTATTTGCAAAACACACCTATGTCTCTCCCCTTCTCTCGTTTTTACCGAAAGCCATCTTGCCTCCCAATTTTGCCCAAAGTGATTACAACCAAAATCTTGAAATACAAATGCAATTAGAGGTAATTAGGAAGGCAATGATGGGATCGCGACATACAAAGACAACCAAAACTGTCATCTATCTCCTTTTGCTGCGCTCCAACTTGAAACTATTGAGAAACGTGAGTTTGCATGAGCCTTTCTTTCTCTTCGTGCTTTCCAGATTTACTAAATCCACTGAACTAGAGGATTTGATATAACCAAAATAATGATTTACTAAATTCGGGACTTAATTGGGATTTATCAAATCCTGAAAATTGTTGTGTATGTTAATTAGTAAATTCTAATAAATCCTGAAAAACTATTTGATAACTTTAAATAGGATTTAGTTGAATGAAGAAATTTGCAACTATTGTCATATAATACAGTTTAATTTTCATAATCTTACCACTTAAATCATTACTAACATTTAAAAAGTGAAACACACCTTTTCAAACATAGTTAAAGTGGTATAACTCAGTGGAAAAGCATTGAATGGAAAAAAAATGTGTGATGAAAATGAGGATAATGTGAATTGTGGATTTAAGTTGAATCTCTGTAATGCGTAAATTTACTAAATAAGGGATTCAAATATAAAATGAGGGAGAAATGAGAATTAAGGTTCAAAAGGTTGGGATTATTTGGTTGTAAATTTTAATGTAAGTGGAATATCGTAAACCTTGTAAATCCAAATTTATTAAATTCTAAGCAGATTACTTGTTGAAAATTGTTTGACATGGCAAATACTAAATATGATCAAGTCTAATAAAATGTTTGACAATTTCTTGCAGGATTTAATTCTATTAGTTCTAGCATAAATTTTATATTATATATTGATAATGTTAATATTATTAATCTAAATTTATATTATTTCTAATCAAGTTAATTAGTAATTGACTATTTACTTGGCTAACTGGTCATTTATAAAAAATTGTTAAACTAATTAATTCTTATTTATTATTTAATTTTTATTAATAATCATTAATTATTAATTTACTATGCTAATTAAAATCAACTAGAATTTTATTAAACTAATTAAACATTAATTAAAATTTTAATTTTCATTAATTAATCATGAATTAAGTATTTATAGTTTACATCAGTTGTAATTAATTAAATTTAATTTTTTAGTATAAGATAGTTTATTAATTAGTCTTAAATATGTAATTGTATAAATTAATTAAAATTCAACTAAATTAAAAAAAACCTCTCGCTCCCTTCCCCTTCCCCTCTCCCCTCTCCCCTCTCCCCTCTCCCTTTGCTTCGTGAACCTTTGTCGGCTGGTGCTAATTTGTAAGGCAACAAGAGAATTGCGGTGTTAGACGAAGAAGACCTCTGGATATTTTGTCATTCTACCTCTTCTTCTAGCAGTTACCCGAAAGCATCGGCAAAAGAAGGGAGATGTAGCAAAGGTAAATGTTGAGCTCATTTTTAGTGAGGTCTAGTTTTTTTCTTAGGGTTTAGGGTCTAGCCTTAAAATTCTCTCTTTGACTATCTTAGAGTCTTAGAAATGGGACTTACCTCATTTAAGAGATTCAAACTGCTTCTATACTCTTTTGAAGTTCCGCATGTGGTTCTTGACCTCTAGTACTTAGAAGGTTGAATCTAACATGAGGTAACTCAAAAGGAGTCTCTATAGGACCTTTAAGCCTTAGGATTGCCTTTTGCACAATTTTCACATTCGCGCACACAAACTTAGTGATTCAGATAGTCGACACTTTAAAATACCAAAATTCACATCGTCCGCTCCGTTATTTGTCGAAAGCTTAAATAAATTTTGAAACGATTGATTTCAGGCAAAATTTTGACGGAAATTGAATTTAACGCGTTTTTGACTCGACCTTCAATGATGTCGTCCGGATGACGTAACAGACCGCACCTGGCATTTGGAACAATGATTCAACCTAGGAAGGACATCTATTTCGATATTGTTTCGTGAGGGGCCAAATTTTGTCCGAATCAGCGAATTTTAAATAAACTATTTAAAAGATGAATAAAAAAAAATAAAAAAAGCAAAATGCCTAAAATCCCTTAACCAAACTCATGCCCTGTCCGCTCCTTCCTCCCATTCACGACCCAAGCCGAATCCGACCGAACTCCCTCTTCTTCCCGGTCGCAAGCCCCAGCCGGTCTCCCTCTCTCAGCCCGAACTCCCTCTCCCTCTTTCTCACTTGACGGAGAGTTGACTCCTGGCCCGACATCTTTTGTCCGAGAACCTCCTTCCCGATGCCTTCGCTCCCTGCTAAAGCTTCTCCTATGTCGCCCTTGCTGCGACTTTCTTTTTTGTCTTCGCCTCACCACCGGTAAGGTGACGGTAAGCTCTCCTCCTCCTCTGGCTATAAAATCCCCACCTTGGGGACGATTTTAGGTTGGCCGAAATTTTAAGGAGAGGGGAAGTGCTGCTGATTTTTTTCTTAGGCTCGTTCTTGAGTTTTCTTTGGATCTGCATCAAGAGGTAATCCTTTTTCTCCTTTCTTCAAGCATTTGGAGATATGCAATGCTTCTCTTGTACTTTGGGTTTGATTTGCTACTCGAGTCATATCTTGATTTGGGTTTATGTTCAACTTTGGGTGTCTTTTTTTACAAACTGCAGCAAGTCTTGGAATTTTTTGCAAACCCTCCATGTCTAAATCTACCGATGTCTTTGAGAAGTAAACCTTAAATCTACCTTGCTCTACTCTGTTTGAGTTTTACAGGAAGTTCGTTCCTCTTATTCTCAGATGCCTTTGGGTAGCAGATTTTAGTTTGGATTAGTTTAGGGAATAATTTGCTATTCATTGCAATGCTGTAAAGGTTTTATTTATGACTTAAAACTGTCAAAAGTGCTGCAGGAACATATAGTTCTTTGTTGAATTGATTATAGTGATTTGTTTTCTTTGGTGATTAGACTTAATTTTTCTTGAGTCCTCTTGTTGATTGGCATCAATTATGACTGACCTATTTGCAATGGAGTATTGAGCAATGTTATTCTATGTGGAGGCTGATCCTTTATTTCCTCACCTCTTCGCTATTTCGAAAACAGGAGGGGAAGCTAAAAAGAATCTTTGTTTGCATGGAAAACTTGCATTCACGTCTCACAATTCTATATGTGTTTCCATCCCTAACACTCAAATTTGTCCCTATACATTCATGCCACCTAATTGTTGGATGTTTGCATTGCACATAAAACAAAAAATGGAAATTTACGTACATACCACTCAATTCTTGTGTCTTCACTAGCAAGCATGTAGTCTTTTTATTTATACTTGTATGGCATATTTACATAGCTAATACATTTCTGAAATTTTAATTCCTGCATATATACCTCTTTGTGTTTACACATGAAAGGTTGTTGTAGAGTTGTTGTAGAGCTGCTTTATATACTACTTTGGAAGAATTAAGACATCGTTATGGTATTGTTTTTGGACTTGATTAATCATCTGTTTGGTGGGTGTTTTAGCACTCCCTTCGTTGAAAGATTCGGGGGAGGGGACATTTGTTGGTTTGGGGTGTGTTCCTCTCGCTGCCCTAATTGAGACACATACCGGTGCTTTCTTTTGTCAGATTTGGATTTGTTTCCTGTTGTTTCTATTCGGTATACCTGCTGATTTTAAGATGATTTGAATGTCCTCGTTGTTTTGAAGACTCCCGAGTGCCCTTTCTGAGATCCAATTGCTTGACGTCTTAGGAGAGTTTAAGTTGCCCGGTTCTTTGGGCTGATTTGCTTTCTGTAATCGGGAATTTTGGAGGTCGGTGTTACCTTTCCCACATAGCTTCTGTAGTGGCTGTATCATTTGAGTTAGGAATAAAGGCAATAGATTTTGGCAAAGCTGAGAAAATAATGAAGGTAGAGAAGATCGTCTTGTGGGTTTATTTAAATTTAAAAGAGAAACGATATTTAAGAGGATTTACATACATACCATGGAGTTCTTATACATTTACATATTTAACATCCAAACTTCTATTTTTTTTAACACACACGCCATTCAAGGCCATTTAGATATCTCTTTATATAAATTGTTGCTCGAGCACTTTTACAGATAATGTTGACTGATGACTTTAGTATTTATTAGAAGAAAATAAGAGCTTGAAATTTCTTTTGGGTTCTTGATCCATGGGGATTTGGAAGCTTAAGCTTTTCATATACATATATATATGTATATATATATATACTCAAAGTGTGGACTTAAAATTTGGAGCATGGAAGTTATAAAATTATTTGGAATTATGTTCTCTTTTCAATTTCATGATGTGAAACATACGGAATTGTTGGAAATTGCATATGGAATATCAAAAATTGCTTATAAGTTTAAAATTGGAAGCGTCTCTCTTTAGGCTTTGAAAAAGGTTTACATTTGTTATTTGTGTGAGAATTCTAAAATTTTGATGAGTTTAATTTTTTGGAAACCTGAATTTGATTGTTTTATTCGCAGGAGTTCTGAAACTTTGACGAAGTTGGCTCTATGCAAAATCTGAAATTATGCGAGTTGCTTTACGTTAGTTGGAAGTTCATTTTGCTTTTTTTGGGCTTCTTTTGGTCTGCAGTTTTGAGGTTTTAACGGTGGCATTTTTGATACTATATGAAAGATTGGATGACGTGAATGCAACATTTGGGTTTAGGCTTGGGTGTATAAATGCATAAGTGTTGTGGGGCTATCTATGTAGTTGTCTCATTAGTTCGGTCCCCTTGTTTTGATTTGCTTAAGATGCAGTTTAGAAAGGATACCTTTTCGGTTGATTCGTTTGTGAAATTGGAGGAAATGATACCCTTTTGGGTTGATTCGTGGATCTCTGGGCCGCATTTTTGAGACTTTTCGTCGATCATTTTAGATGCGGTTTTGAGGGTCAATCCATCTTTTATTTCACCATTTCAGGTGGATTGATCCCTCCTCTCTCTCCCCCCATTTTTTTCTTCTTTTATTCCTTGCTTCTCGGTTTGATTTAGATGCTTATGTCCTAAACATAAGTTCATATATATAGCCATGACTATATATGAATTGTCAAACAAGGCTATAAGTTGGACGATTCATTTTGGAGTAGGGCCTTGATGATAAAGGCATTTGGTGGTAGAGTGGAATAATATTCCATCCAATGATATCGGTACCCAATCCTGGGACCCGGTGAAATGTAGGATGATAATTTTATTCACCGACACCAGACTAGCAGGACACCCTTGCATTCTTAGGGTGTTGGCGGTCTTAGCCCGACCGCATAATCGACTTGTGGACAATCATATTTTATAAAACATAATGATAAGAACAGATACGTTATTTGCAAAAAGTATTTTGACTACAAAAAATTGATACTACTTTTTCTTATATGTGTGAAATCTATATGCATACGAAAACAAAAATTCTAAGTAATATAATTTGATTGTCCACTTGTCAATTACCGGTATTGGGATAAGAAATACCCTCCTAAGTCGGTATTGTAGGAAACACTTCTAGTTGAATGTCGGGCTCTATATATACGGGTGACCGATGACTGCCTTCAGAGTTCCTCAAGAATACCTAAATCTGAGCCCACTCAAACCTGATTGCTTATATTCCACTTCGGCTTTTTTTATTATTTCACTTGTTATTTCCTTCGAAACTTCCCTGTGTCTTCTTTTAGTTTTCTTTGAGCTTATTTTGAGTCACTTGAGTTTATTTGATAAGTTATGAAGTGGGAGTCCCAGGGGCAAAATGGTAATTTTAAATTTTAATGTCTTAATCAAAATTTAGGATTAATTATGGAAAAAATGAGTAATTTTGATCTTAATGAATTCTTATGGATCTTTGAAACATAATGAGATAAAAGGTAGAAACCAATTAGCCTCCTTTTCATGATAAGGGTAAGATTGAAATTTCCTAAATTATTAGGATTTGGAAGTTAATTAAACTTAAATGGTTCTAAAGTAATGGACTTATATTAGGAAGATGATAATTAACTTATTTTAAGCCCACAATTGAATATGATATGATCTTTTAATAAGAATATGTATCACTTAAATTAAAATTCTAATAATTGCAAATTTACCCACTGAAATTGTTAAAGGCTTGGTAGCGAGCTAAACTTAATCTAAAATTGTTTAACGAGGTCTAGAAAAGATAAGATGATTGATAATCAACACCTCTTAACACTACAAACCCAACTTTTGTGTTGGACACAATCTTTAATGACTTAAACTTGCCCCAGGGGCATCACCCATATAACTTTTAAGATATCAACTGATTAATTGAGTGCCACACTCTTGGGATAATTAAAATGTCAATGTTCACTCAGTAATGGGGTAGTTTCAATCCGACCCTGGGATGATTATTAAAATAATATAATAAGTTCAAAATGAACTCGAAACTTTTCAAGGGATTTCAAAAGATGTTTAGGGTCATTTCCCGAACACTTTAGAATCTCTTTGATATTTTGAAGGACAAATTGAACTTGCTATATTTTGTTCTAGAAAATCATCCACTAAGATTTTTCGGGATTCACTGAGTCATGGTTTGAGGGTTCAGAAACTACACCTTCATCTACTCTTGCAATTTATTTAATTTTTCTGCAAAATTCTATAACTCTTGCAAAAACTAACGTTTCAGTGGGAATGATGCCGAGAAGATGACAGGTACACTTTTATAGTGTTATTTAATTTCTGTCATTTTGCTTTTTGCAATCTATTTTTGTTATAAAATATTATAATTGCTTGGTTGTGCACTTGTAAAAAACCAAAATCATTTTAAAAAAATAATCAACATTTTTAAAAATCTAAAATAAATTATTTCAAAGGTAATCATAAATCCTTTGAAATGTCATTAAAATTTAAAACGTAATTTTGAATTTACGGGTGTCCCTCGGAGGAGCTAACCCACGGTTGCTAACGAGATCTTCCCGGTTTAAATAAGTGTAACAACTTGTTTGAGCTAAGTAAGTTCAAGAACGAGGGAACCGTGAGATTCTAGCCAGTGTCGCTCTAATCAACTTTAACACCTCATGCTTGAATTTAAACTTGTCATTTAAACCTTTAAACCTAAGACTTTAGGATTGCTACTTCGTCGAGGAGCCTTGAGCTAATTCTGTGGGCAGCAATCTGCAACAGCACGAGGATCTACACAACATGAGGATCTACACGACCATCTTTAACAACAAGAGGATCGACAACAACATACCATTCCCTAGAATTAAAGAACAAGTCATAAGACTTCGAGGTTGTCCGCATAGTACGACATAAATCCTCAACTATTTCTTTAAGCATTTGCACAATCATGTTGTGCAATTTAAGGACTCTTAGATTGTCGTTCGCCACGACCTAAATCCTCTTATTTTCCAGGCTATTTGTAAGATATTCTCACACAAATGTAAGCCCAACTAAATAAAATTGGGAAGATGAAATAGTTGATAGTTTTTCTCGAAGCTGAAGCCAAATCGTAGGATAGTTTGGGAAGTCACTGAGGTTCTCCTCAGGATCCATGACAGCCACTAGTTTTTCTTCTTTTGGATTCCATAATAATTGTTCCAAATTTGAGCCTTTTCCATTTGACACTCCTTGGTCCGATCTTTGAAAAATCTTGCCCTTTGAAATTCTTGAAGACAATATTTTCTGATATAAATCGAGAATTTTATTAGATGACTTCGATTATCTAAGATGTAATTAACTATAGGGGATTGCCCTTATAGGAAACTTTAAAAACCCAATCTAAAATAAACCCTATCTAATCTTTCATATTTGATAGAAGAACTCATCAGTCAACATAAAAAGTGGTTTTTCGCAGACTTAAACGAATGTCATAAATTTTTTAGTTTATCTAATCGAGTCTCACTCGTGAGTAATATGTCTATTCCTCGGGATTGATGAATCACTTGCGGTGCTGTGCTCTCTTATTTAAACTATCGTCTATATGGGATCAGATCGGTCTTGTATTTTCAAAATTGAACTATTACTTTTCGAACTATATATATATTATATTAAATCAAATATCTCTTTTCCAATTTGGCGACTGACAGTAAACCCTGTCTTCCCTCTTGCTGCTCTTTGTGCGAGAGTTGTTTCATTTTTCCCTTTAATCACATTAAATCCGTGAACTACGCTATTTAGTAAACCCCATATTTATCGCGAATCATTGTCATTCTCTTTGTGCCTTTCAGATTTACTAAATCCATGGGCCGGGAGGAGTTAATAAATTCGAGATTTACACCAAAATGGGCGGGAATCTGTTTTTAAGCAATCTCGGCTTAAATCCTTATTTAATCTTACTCTAAATCTTTTACCAGACAGCCGCATCGGTAAATTTTTAATCATATTCTAAGTGATCCTTTTGCTATTGGTGGCTCACTTTGTTAAATTCTGGTGTTTAATTTTTGATCTGTGTAGAGAAAGTGCTATGGAAACTTAGTTACATATTAAACGTTGTGGCGGCCTTATTGTGGTGGTTAGAATGAGAGCAGGGTGCTCTTGAATGATATTCATTATTTTTTTATTATTTCATTAAGCATATTTCGTAGAGTTTTTTAAAGGTATTTTTGAGAGTTTGCTTTACTTTTTGGCTGCTCTAATTTTTATTTATAAAAGGTGCATTGTGGTGATGCTCTATCAAAAAAAATCAGGGTTGTATCTTCTCCATAGTCAAAATATAATGAAATTTCCCTTAAAAAAAAAAAATTAAAATGAACTTGTAGCAGAGAAAACAAGATGCAGTTCATCAATTCGGTTAACTTGTGTAAATTTCTTCTGTTTCTTGTTGAAATTGTCTTTTTATTTGTTTTTCTCTGCTCGTGTTTGAAACATGTTTTGCCTATTTTCCAACACATCTCCTACTTATGAACCATTCCGTTCATGTGTTTTGTATTGCTACATAACTATAGCAGATAAAGAAGTCTTTTGGGAGAACTCTTATGAAACTGATCGGACAAATTATGGAAGATTGATAGAGTCCTTTTTTATATGCATTTGCTTATGAACATGATCATGCCATATGTTTTGCGTAATAACACTAAATTATAAATTTTAGAAAAGGGTAAACTATTCTAATGATGCTTTGATGAATGCAGTGTTTAATTTATTTTGTTTTGAAATTTTATTTTATTTTGAAGGTTGAAAGAAAAATCCCCCATTTGAGCTTTAGTAAGCATCAATTTTATTTATATTCTTCTGATTTGGAAATTCTCAAATTGCAATTTTAATCTTTGCTTCTGAACTTTATAAAGTGTAGGCTTTCATATTTACTTTATTTTTACTAGTGTATCTTTTTTACCTGATTTTTCAGTTACTGAGGATTATTTCGAGAAACAAATTTATTTGTTCTTCTTTTTCCAGGTTTATTTTACCGTCTATGATCAGCTCAAAAGGTTGCTTTGTTCAAATGGTTTGTTTGTCTATTAACTAGTTTCTTGGTGTTTTTGTCACTGAGGGCTCATTTGGTTGCTTGTAGATTGAAAACATTTTAAAAAAATTTTTTTGTCCTCAATTATTTTCAGTATAAAGTGAAACCATCGCAAATGAGGAATTTTGAGGCATTTGTGGAGTATAAAATCTATGTTAATTTCTAACTGCATCCAAACTAATGACCAAATAAATTTAGTTCACTTTTTTTCGATGACATTTTCTAACTCGTGGAAATCAAATGAACCTTAGAGTCTGTGTTGTAGTGTATTCTTTGCTAGTTTATGGTAAGAATCCTTCATTGCAGATGGGTGCAAACAACTTACTGTGGCTGGCAATATGGCAGCTGCAGCTGGTGCCGGAGTTGCAACAACAATGTTAACCAACCCATTGTGGGTTGTGAAGACGAGATTTCAAGTATGATATATTTCTATTTCTTTTCGTGGATTGGGGCCTGTTACGAAGAATTTAATTTCTCATGCAATTTCATGTATGAACAGTTGTAGTACACAATGCCAATAATTCTTGTTTAATATAATAGGCGAATGAAACTTTTAGTTACATTGGATGTGGTGAACTAGAATATTATGCAGCGTATATGATACTGTCAAAGCTTCATGCTTCCATGCATTCTTGTTAAATTGCTCTTACTATGGCCATGGCATTGAAAGGATTCAATTTTTGTGAATGATTTCACTAAGTATCTTTTTTTTATATTGTAGCTCCTGAGAGTATAGTGTTGTGAATTCATTATTATGGAATTGCTATTTTATGTGTGTTTTAGGGATTAAGTGTAAGCTCACAATAAAGCACACATCACACCGTTCTGTTGTGTGCATTGTAGCATTGTTTCTTGCTTTATGTTTTATGGTTTGATTCAACGTTTTCTGTAATAACTATGCTCATACATTCTTCTAATTTTTTTTTTCATAATTATCGAGTTGCCTATTGGTTCTCTATTCTCTCTAGTTGGTACTAGTCACTTTTTGGCAGTTCTCTTTATGCTCTCACATGCCACTTTTTTATACTCTTCTCTGTGGTTCTTTTTCTTAGCACTTGTAGCTTTTTGGTCAGAAGCTTCTTTTTGACAATACTTGATGCCTTTTTAAACTTTCACTTGCTTCACGCCGTTTGTCATTTTGTGCTGGCACTCAATCTTACTAAACTTTTTTATTCCTATGTATTATTGTCACATCATTTATATATTCGATTTTTTTTTGCTTTAAGATAGCTGGTGTTATTAAATATGCATTATATTTCTTTAAATGTATTACCTTATTTGGTTTTTCTTTGGCTAATTAAATGACTTGCATGCACATAATATCCGTATATATGTAATATTTAAGTTTTGAATGCTTTAATTAATAATTCTTTGTTTCGCTTTATGATCTGAATGTTGAAGCAAAAATAAATCTTTTGGCGATGCATTATACATAGTGCTTCGAAAACACTTGATCATTGTGAAATCTGTAACCGCAGTAATAGGTTGTCGCCATTAATTTGGTGAATTTGTATATTGTTCTTGGAGTATATATTGTGCTTTCATTTTCATTCTGTTTTTTTCATCTGTCTTGATTTCAATTAGATCAAGCTCTATCAAATGTTATGCAATTTTGGTGCCTTCTACTTAGTTTAAGAAAGAAAATATACTGCATATATGTTCACTAAATACATGTATAGAACATTAACATTTAATTAATTTTAGAGTTTTCATTCTAGCTTGACGAATTCTTATAATTGTTGATATTCATATTTTGCTTCCAACATTTGATAAAAGTTCAAATTAACCTAGAAATTATGAGGCCAGGTGATTCCGTTTCACTTTCTATTATAGTTGAAAATAGTATTGTTACTTCATCAGTCAACTTTGTATTGATACAAGTGCTCCACTATAGGCTCAAGAACTAAAAGTTGGTTTTGCGCCGTATCAAAATACAACGGGTGCTTTAAAGAGGATAGCACTTGAGGAGGGCATTCGTGGGCTGTACAGGTTTCATTTACTTCACATTGAATTCTTTCCCCCACCTAGTTTTTTCTTGCTATTGAGTCTGCTCAGTGCTATCATATTGTTCAAATAGTGGTCTTCTTCCAGCACTGGCTGGGATTAGCCATGTTGCAATCCAGTTTCCAATGTATGAAAAAATAAAAATATCCCTAGCCAAGAAAGGTAGTATATTAGTCTTAAATCAACAGAAATATGATGCTTAGGACTATTTTCACAATTCCTCTTTGCTTTGACTTGTGCGACCAGATGATGCAACTGCCGACTCTCTCAGTGCTGGTGATGTTGCCATTGCCTCTTCTGTCTCCAAAATACTTGCGTCAACCTTGACATACCCGCATGAGGTGGGGTCTTCTGTCTCTGAATGTCAATTTACATTTTGTAACTCGTGACTTCAAGCTAATCTGTCATCTTTATTATTTTATCACTCAAGGTGGTCCGCTCAAGGCTTCAGGAACAGGGTCTCCACGCACAAATGAGATATACAGGCGTGAGGGACTGCATAAGGAAAGTTTCCTGGCTTCTACTGTGGTTGCGCCACCAACCTTCTTAGGACGACTCCAGCCGCTGTAATTACCTTCACCAGCTTTGAGATGATCCACAGATTCTTGATCAGGGTTTTCCCTCCTGAACAACAAACTCAAATAATGTAGATTCTAATCCCACAAAAATTGTGAAGCTTCAGCCTTTCATTCATTCTGAATGGTTGTGGTGGCGCATCTATAACCTTGTTTGAGTTGGGTATTTATTTGGGCTTTTATTATTGCAATTGTAAGGATAGTTACCATAATCTTTACAGATAGGTAGGCGGTTATGTTGCGCTACTTTGGCGTCAATTATTGCTTTAGATTTAATAATTGTATACAGAAAATGGTACAGTAAAATATGATGATGACGATGACGAAGTCCGGTTATTGGCCTCCATATGTTCTCGAGGCTAAACATCTCCCTAGTAATGCTTTTCTACCGAAACAAATAAAGAAAAGATGTTTTTTTATTTGAATTTATTGTTATCCTGGCCTCCACTTTAAATATGTTTTTATTTAATGTTATTTGAATGGTCAGGGTCTTCAATTTATTAGTGAATGTTTTCTTACATGGAGATCGCTTGAGTATGCAATAGGCATTTGTGTGACAGAATTGCGGCAACAACACAAATCTTGAAACAAAATGAGAGTACACGATAGATAGTGTGAGCCCCCGATAAAAATGTGCCAAAGTAAGTCAATGAATTTAATTAATTATGAAGAAAATTAACGCTAAGGTAAGGGAAATGTCAAAGATTATGTTCAGTTATTTGCCTAGTTGACTTGCTGACCGACTTGGAGGTCAAATGAAATATGCCTGCAGGATGAATCAAATGGGTGATGTCCAATCACCCAGCGAACAAACAAACTATCTAGAATTTAAGAAGTCATAAGACTGCTCAGCTGAGGAGCCTGCATATTACTTACGTGTGGTTCGGCTTGTCACCACCAGACGAATAAGTAGGGATCAACAAAGAGGGACCATTGCCAATAGTCAGTAATTACTTGTTAGTCTATCTAAGTGTACTGCATTAATGACCTTGGTATATATGTCTCTTTGTGTAGGGTGGGGATTTCAAGTTAAATATATATTAAATATATCTTCTATACTTATAAATTAGAGACTATTTCATGACAAGACTCTAGACATTTTTACCTTTACTATTCATCTCTCCTCACACAACTCTTTCCTCATACACTACATTTCTTGGGTGTGATTTCTGAACATTTTTGAATTCAACATCCTTATAGGTGTGGTGAGCGTGGAATCACGCCACCTACAAAAAGAGCAATTCACAACAACAAAACAACTGTTCAAGAAGCATGGAACCGACCAATAGATGTGGATAACATAAAGGAAATTGTGTGGTAGTAGGTAATGGAAATGAGGGAATAAACGATAGGTGTGTTTCAAGAAGCTTTAGCTAGGGGGAGCCATATTCCTAAAGATTATAGCTGCCAAGCACCTGATTGTCGGAATGGACAAGTGACAAATGACACACGAGATGGATTGATACCCAACGATTGGAAGTCTTAGTCGATAGAAGAAAGGGGTGACAATTCTCATTTCCAGTATAACATCGAATCGACCTCGGTAATAAAACACCACACTATACGAACCACATCCTTTCACCATTAAAAGTGCTTTATGACGGCAATCTCTGAGACAAAACCCCCAGAAAAGTTCAAAACTCCCATTCTTGATTCGTGCAAAGGGCCTCACCGACCGAACTAATCATATAGCCACGTTTGAGTTAGTCGTCAAAATATTGAAAATTACCAATGCCGTCTCGGTAGGAGTTGTTCCCTCTTTACTTGAATTCAAAAGGTTAATCGTGGCCCACTTTGTGAGAGCGTAAATGTTGCGGAGGAAGCCCCAAGATCTCTTACAAGTCAAACTAAAAGAGAGAGAGACTCGTCGTTCATACATCAGAAGGTTCCAACAATAAATGATGGAGATTCAGAGCCTAGAAACCCTCATCACGTAAACTGCCCTAACATAAGGAGTAAAAAAAGTGTGCATTTCAAGTTTACTCTGGGCTTATGTGTGCCAAAATCAATGGCCATGCTACTGGAAATGGCCAACCAACACATTTCCATGGAGGAATACGTTCTTAACGATCTGGAAGAGGCCTGAAAAGCAACCACTGATACTTAGCCTCAGAAGAGAGCGCTAGTAGACGATGATTAGAGTAAGAAAGATGGTCCTCTCCCTTCCACATGACCTCGTTATGAAAATCATCGACCACACCGCGAAAGCCAAGGAAACACTGAGGGTGACAATTGAGATAGATGATCTTAATATACCTATCAACGATCGACCCATCATGGAGAACGATTTCCCGCGCTGCAAGAAACACTTAAAATGACCACCCTAAGAATTTCAATGACCAAGCTTATAGAGGCCATCCAAGATAATGAATACTTCCAGAAACCTAAGCCGATGAGAGCCAGTAGTTTAGCTCAGAAAGCCAACAAACAACTTTTACTTTTATTCCACATTATTTTCCTTTGTTTCCTGAGAAATAGGGTATTTTATGATTTTTCTAGAGAAAGATGGATTTTTGAAGTTCAGGTATTTAATTTAATTCAAATAATCCATATTTTTCTACTTAAACATGCGGCGCCAACTCATCAAACGGTGGCTCCGAACTCACACATGGCACTCCACCATTTAACATCGCCATCCACCTCAACTGCCACGTGGCTCACCTTTTCGCACCAAGAGTTGGTCTGGCTTTATCTCCTCTGTCCATCAAATAAACGCGCGATCAGACGGCTCCCCGTTATCGTCCCCAAATGACCTAACTCGAGAACCGTTCACACTAAAGTTCACACTAAAACCTCCGTTCACACTAAAACCTTAAGATCTTTGTCTAGACTTAACCAAATCGCATGGGGTTTGTTTCCAAACCTTCATCTACTCAAGACTAAGACCTTAAGATCTTCGTCTAGCTTGAAATTTTTAGGGTTTATTCCTTATGATAGAGGGGATGTTCTTTGATTTTTTTTAATGTCAGAGAGCATCTCTGTGCTTCTAACCTTAATTTTCAAGCTAGGATGACTATTTTGCTTTATTTTAATTATATAAATTAAAATATCATCTGAAAAATTATGGGAATAACTTTAGTAGGTTTCTCATGGTCAGAGAAGCTTAGGAAAAATTACAGGATGGTTTGAATCACTTTGTACACTTCTATGATTAATTGAATGCATATATTTTGTTTAATTTATGTAAATTAAATACACATTAAAAATTAACAAAATGAATTCCAAATTTTTCATAAAAATCATATTTACTCACTGTAAAAAGTTAAAAATTATTTGACTATGTTTGAGCTCTAAAGTTGATTTTCTAAGAAACCTTTTATTTTTGTACAAAAATAATTCTATAATATTAAATACAATTAGAAAAATTATGAGAAGTGGTTTTCTGAGTTCCTTGTGATTAGGAGTACTTAGGAAAAATAAAAATTCTTTTTGATAAAATACTTGATTTTTTAGCTTTATTTTGAATTTAAAATAATTAAAAATAGTTAAAAATTCGAAAAATACAAAAATATTTCAAAATATGCTTAATTGTTTCTTGATCACTTAGAACTCATAAGGATATTTTTCCTAATTTTTCTAAGTTAGAAATAAAATTTTAAAGACTTAAAAATGAAATTTCCTTATTTTCTCATTAAAATAATTAAAATAAATAAATTAAAAATAAAAAAAATACAAAGTTTGATTCTCTGTGTTTTCTAAACTCAGAGGACTCTAATAAAAATATAAAAAATAATTTTTGTAATTAAATTTTGTAATTAAAACATTATTTTCCATTTAATTAATTCATTGAAATTTGTTAATAATTAAATAATAATAATACAATTTAATTCAAAGAAATCATGGAACTTTGTCTAAGTATTTCTCTGACCTAAAAGGACGTCTAATGACTTTCTCATGAATAAAACTTTGTTTTAGATAATTAAATAAATCAATTTTAGAAAATATTTTTTTCTAGATTTAAATAATTATTTAAGTTAACTTAAATCTTGAAAACCCATGTTATTTTCCTCTAATGTTTTAATTACACCATAGGTAGGACACTTTAAATTCTCAAAATCATTTGAGTGGTGTTTAATGAATTAAGAAATAGAAGGCCCCAAGGGCAGTGCAGTAATTTTAGACTTTGGTGTTTTAATCAAAATTTAGTGTTAACCAAGGGAAAATGGGTAACTTTTGTCCTAATAAATATGTTTGGATGATTGAAACATGAAGGGATCAAAAGGTAGAAACTCACTTACCACCTTTTCACAATTTCCACAAAATCACAATTTCCCTAATCTTCATGGCTTGGAAGTCAATTAAGATCAAATGATTCCTAAGTGATGTGCTTGAGCTAGGAAGATGATAATTTACTTATCTTAAGCCTAAAATTGATGATGATGTGAACTTTCAATAGGGATATATTTCACTTAAACCAAAAGTTTAACCACCACCAATTTTCCCCATTATGATTGTTAAGGGCCTTAATAGTGACCTAGGCTCGATGTCTAAACTTAATTGATTGGATTTAAAAGATAATATGATTAGTGATTAACATTTTTAAACACTACAAGCCCAATTTCAACTGTGGAAACTAAAATCTTTACCTACCTAAATTTGACTTAGGGGCACCCACCCACTTAATGCTTAAATGAAATATCGATTGATTGAGTGTCCTAGCCTTGGGATAATTAAAACATCAAGTTTCCATCAATAATGGGACAACCTCCACTTAGTCTTGGATGATTAATGGAACGATATGATAAGTTAAAAATGTACTCAAAATACTTCAAGAGATTTTCAAGGTGGTTCAGGGTCACGCTCAGAGCTCTTTGAGACTTCTTGAATATTTTGAAGGGCAAATTGAACTTGCTATATCTTGTTCTAAAATCACTGGCTAAGATCTTTCGAGACTCAACAAAGTCATAACTTGGGGTTTGGTAGCTATACCTTCATCTACACCTATAATTTAAATTCTTTGCAAGATTATATATATGTTGCCAAAGCTAACCTTTCAGGTGGAGGAACGAGAAGAATCGACATGTACGCTTTTAAATTATTACATTTACTTTTTTGTACTTCTTATCACGAACTTGCATGTTAAACAATGATGTCACCCTGCATGTCAAAACCAAAACTCTCAGGATAGCCGTAAAATCAAAACTAAAATTCAAAATTTAAATAAGATAAAATTCACCGCTACATTAATCAAAATATAAAGACAACTCAAAATTTAGTCACAAACATCACAAAATAAAAATTGCAACTAAATTAAGATGTCTCTATCGGATGATCGGGAATCCCTTGGAGGAGGTAACTTACGGTTAGGGTTGTAAATGAGCCGAGCTTGAGCGAGCTCAGGCTTGGCTCGTGTTCGGCTCGTTCGAAATAGCTCGTGTTTGAAATCGGCTCGTGTTCGAAATCGGCTCGTGAACAGTGTGTTCGTGTTCAGCTCGATTTAAATATTTGTGTTCGTGTTTGGCTCGAAATTGGCTCGTTAAACTAAAATTGAGAAAAATATATGTAAAGTGTGGGATTCGAACCTGGATCAGATATACACAAAAGAATACACTAACCACATTGTCACATGAGGTGTTATGATTTAAACTTAGACATAAATATATATAATATATTATTATATAAATAATATATGTAATATATTGTTATATAAAAAGTTATATAAACGTGGTCGACTCGTTTACATTTTGAGCTTAAAAATTTGTTCGTGTTCGACTCGTTAGACTTAACGAACGAGCCGAACATGAGCTGCTTAATGAGCCGAACACGAGTTGTTCACGAACAACGAGCCAAATTGACAGCCCTACTTACGGTTGCTAATGAGATTTTCCACAGTCTGAATGAAATTATGGAACTCATTAAGTTGAGTTTAGTAAATTCATTTGGGTTAAGTGAATCCGAATGAAAATAATGGTGCCGGAACGAGAGAACCGTAGGATCCTAATTGGTGACGCTCTAAGCAACTTTAATATCTCTCATAATATTTAAAAAACTATGACCTTAGGAAACATTTGATTTGACATCATGACTTGACACATTAGAAAACTTAAACTTGCAATGACGAGGAGCTTGGAGCTAGCATTGTGAACACCACAACCATCTTCAATAGCAAAACATATCTAGACCAACTAAACCATTCTTTAGAATTAAAAAATAAGCCATAGGAATTCGAGGTTGTTCGCTTAGTGCGACATAAATCCTTAACCTTATCTTTAGGCTATTGTATAGCCCTGCTATACAATATAAGCCCTAACTCGCTTTAAGATTCTAAGGTTGTCGTTCGTCACGACCTAAATCCTCACATCTCCAGGCTATTTGTGTGATTGTTTCACATGAATGTAAGCCCCAATTTATAAAATTGGCAGGATGAAACATTTAAATATTTCTCCTCTAAATTGAAGCCAAATAGTAGGATAGCGTGGGAAGCCAAATAGTAGGATAGCGAATAGTAGGATAGCGTGGGAAGTCACCGATGTTCTCCTCTGGATCTATGACGTCCCCTAGTTCTTCTTCCTTTGAATTCAAAAATAAAATATTACAAATTTGAGTCATTCCCATTTCACACCTCTTTGTCTGATCTTGTTGAAAAGTCCTATTCCTTTGAAATTCCTTGAAGATAATATCCCCTGATTTTTATCGCGAGTTTACTTAGGTGACTTCGGTCATCTAGGATGTAATTAACTATAAGGGCTTGCCTTTATAAGAAACTTGTCTGAACCCAGCTTAATATTAACTAAGAACCCAGCTTAATATAAACCCTATTTAATTTTTCATATTAAATAGGGGAACTTATCAGCTTATAATAAAATGGTTTTGCAAACTCATATAATGTCATATATTTCTTAGTTTATTTGATTGAGCATCACCCTCAAGTCTTGTGTTTATCTTTCAGGATAAATACATGGCTTGAGGTGTAGTGCTCTTTCATCTAAAATATAAAAGGTATGGGATCAGTTTGATTTCATATTTTTCTAAAAAAATATATATATATGAAAATTAAAAATGTCCTTCTGAAGAGGGCGACAAGATTCTTATTCCATCGAGCGACAGCTTCCAATGGGTAACCCCCTAACTAAAAATAGTGTCGACAGACCCAATTGTCATAACCAAATTGATTAACAACTACCAGGTAGAAGCATTCTAATCTACTCTGGAAGCTCGGTGAATATTATGTTTAAAGCAGTGAGTTGACAATCTTAACTTGGAGATACATTAGATGATGACACATTTCAGCATCTCTAAGGAATTTTAGGAGAAAGAAAGGAGGTTCTCTAAGTAATCGCTTTGACCATCACCTGGGGGAACAAAAATAAACAATTCACAAGGATGGATGATTTCTCGTTGTTGACTCCTCTTCGACATACAATTCCATTATTGGTTGACCACTGGTAAACAACTTTCGGCCAGTTACTTCTACATACCATGTACCTGTGAAGTTCCTTGGTGATGGGGAGATCATTACTATTCAAGGAGACCAGAAGCAATCAAGAACATACTATCTCTGGCAGTAACCAACATCAACCAAGAGTTGCTCGACCAACAAAACCAAAGAGAGGGCAGACTCAAAACCAATGAGGCCACTCTTCAAATCCTTGACAACGAAGGCGAGGCTAGTTAATTCTTTCTAATAAGTGAAGTTTTTTATTCCAAGTTAAGAGAACTCCTCATCTAGGCCCTCATGAAGAATCAAGATGTCTTGCTTAATCTGCTGTAAAAATGTCAGGAGTGTCGGTCGATGTCTTGTGCCATAGATTGCAGGTAAATCTATCTACGTGGCCTATGAAATAGAAGATGAGAGTGTCAACATCTACCATTGCCATACCAATCAGAGAAGAGGTCAACAAGTTAATTGAGTCTAGCTAAATGTGTGAGGTACAATACCCAATCTGGGTGTCCATTATAGTTATGGTACGAAATTCCAAAGGGAAATGGTGCATGTGCATGGTTTTTGTCAATTTGAATGTTGCCTATTGATACACTAAAAAATGTGCCATGTTATGTATACATTTTATACCTAAATTTGGTGATATTACTTGTTAAAGAAGGTAATTTTCATGTTTTGTTGCAGGTATATTAATTTTGGGTATTTGGAGAAAAAAAGAGTGAAAAGGAAGAAATTTGGAGTCAAAATGCAGTTTTTAAGCATATTGGCACCAGAGGCTCCATTTTACAGAGAAGAGGTGCTAGAATAAGGAAAAATTTTGAGTCAAAATGTAGTTTTTAAGCATACTGGCACCAGAGGCTCTATTTTACAGAGAAGAGGTGTTAGAATCTATGGAGGAGTGCAAAACTCTAGTGAACAGGCACCAAAGGTGCCAGAGAAGAATCAAAATGAATTGATGGTGGTTATTGATTATTTTTTAGAGGTTTTAGAATGCTCCAAGTAATGTAAATGTTCCATGGAATGGTTCAATGCATCTAAACACTTTGGAAAGACTTTTAAATGAAGAGATATGTCCTTTGAATTGAGGGATTTGTCTCTTGATGTGAAGAGGTGTGCCTCTTGGGAAAATGAGGGAATTTTGAATTTCTTTGGAGAAGAGGTTGGCGCCCTTATTAAGAAGTTTAAGGAGTCTTATTTTGTGGCTCAGACGCATGGAGTCTTCGGAGGAGAGTAGAGAGTTAGGTTTCGGAGATGATTTTCTTCTAGAGATTATAAGAGAAGAGGGAAGGTGAGATATTTCTTCTTCATTACTTTTCTAAGTGAGTATTGAGTGTGATTGTAAAGAATGACTTCCGATCTTAGAGGAAACTTCAAGGGATTTTCTTGAGGAGGAGTGTGAGATAAGTTGTTTTCTTTCCTTTCTTTATTTTGTAAACTTTTTTTTATATATAAAATCCATGATTTGTCGTATTCTCCTTATGAATTCTGAGTAGTCTTCTTTGTCATTCTCCTTATAACGAGATATGGTTTTCTAAAGAATTGATATTGTTGTGCAAGGTTTTAAATGTCAATAAATTGTGATGATTCAAATTCTGATCTTCATTTACTTTTTGATTTGGTCAATTGAAATGTTAAAATTTGTTGAGAAACATAAGATCCAAAAGGGCTATGCTTTCTACAACAAGGTAGGAGTCACATTCAATTTTATGGGTGAGAATGTAGTCTATGGGGTTGAGTGCAAATAAATAGAGAAGTATATTTTGATGAGCATAAAATTAGAGATTTTTGGGTGACAGATTAAAATCCCCAATTTGGTCTAGTTGCTTGGAAACTAAAGCAAGATGGTTAGCCCTCAGGGAAATAAGTGGCAGCTCTAGAGTGGGAGCCAATATCCTCTAAGCATAATTATAGATTTAGGGACCAAATTCTAGATTAGCCAATGTTCTTTAAGCACTCAACATATAGTAAAGAATAAAATTATTTCTATTTGGCACAATACAATTTCATATTATTTTAAATGATTTTAATTACTTCACTAACCATAAACTCATTATAAACGGGAAGGGTGTTTTATTAAATTTGAACTCTTTGTTACAAAACTTTGTCTAGTATTTGTAAGTTTAACTTTACAGATTAGAAATTAGCTTAGTTAGATTAGTTCTCTTAGCTACATTTCATTTAGCATACATTAAATTTACTTTAGATTTGTTTTTCTTACTTAAGTTTTTATAGTTTGATTATTGTGTTTTACATTATAACCATAAGAATTTCCATCTCCCCGTGGGATTGATACTTAAAACTAAATTAGAGTTCTTTATTACTTGAGCGATATGTATACTTGCATAAAAAATATCTATTCTATGGCTACCTTTGCTTATTCATGCTGAATGGTAGGTCAACAAATCTACTTTGATATGGAATATCTATTTGAACCTTGAAGGTTGTTATATTAGATTGGGATTACTACTGCATTCAAAATTTATTTTGGTAGCTTTGTTTTTTTGGTAGCTTTGTTTTTGCTCTTTATACTGCTACTCCTATTCGAATGCATGCTTGGAGTTTGTTCTAATGCTTTGAGGAGTGGGTTTTGGTGGCTTGGTTTTGCTTCCTGCTGCCTTGCTCGAGAACATCTATTCAGATCATTTTTTTTAGCTTGCAACTTTCCTTGCTGCCTGAGTTGTTATGGGGAATTTCTAGGCTATTTAGCCTTTGGGCTGCGGTTTCTCTTTGCTGGAAAGATAAATTGAGATCTCGGGAAATATTTTAGCTCTTTTGATTATTGATTCCTCGTTGCATTGCTTTAACATGGAGATCTTTGGATTTATTTGATTAATGAGGGTTTCTGTTTTGAGCTTCTTGGTTGTCTTCAGTTTAAAATAAATGCATTTGATTTTGTTTGATTTTAGAGGCTTTGTTTTAAGCTTCTCGATTTTCCTCAGTTCGAAGTGGAGATATAAATTCATTTGATTTTGGGAAGTTTTTTTTGTACTTCTTGCTGCCCCTTTATTCGAATATATATTGGAAATATTGTTTGGTTTTGAACAACTCTTTGAGACTCGCTTTTTTTCTCCTATTGTTGATGTTTCTATTAGAATATATATTGGAAATGTAATCACATTTGAATAACTGCTCGATTTTGTTTTTCTGGTGGTTCATTTTAGCCCTTATGCTTTGCTCGGTTTTGTTTTTCTGGTGGTTAAACTTGGCCCCTGATGCTTGCTCGGTTGTGTTTCTTTTTGGTGGTTCAGGTTAGCCCTCATTTTGGGTTTGGTTTTATCTGTCTAGTGGTTTAGTTTTCGGCCCCTTTGTTGGACTCAGATTCGTTTGCTGGTGGATTCTTCCTTTGCTGTCCCTAGCCGTGAGGCCTTTCTTAGAGGTTCTTTTTATGTTGGGTGTTGGTTAGTGATTTCCTTTTCAGTTGCCCCTAGCTGTGAGCCTTTCTTTGTGTCTGGTTAGTCTCTTTGTGTACTCGTAATTGAGAAATTATGATAAAAGAAAGATGATACGGTTCAACATGTTTTAATTTCTTGAATAGGAGATTAGTTATTATTTTAAGACACAGGATCTAATATCGTTGTAGTGGTATTTCTTTTTTTATCATTCCATATTTAACGTTTAAAGCTTGGGTATTATATCAAACTTTGAGATGATCTGCAATATGAACTTGCTTAAACATTATCTTTTTATACCTTGAGACGTAAAAAAAAATGGTTGGATAAGCATATGGAATATTAAAGTGGCCTATAAGTTTGAGGTGTGGGGTAATAGGTAATGATGCTAAGAACCACTAATAAGCTCTTCTTATAGCTGAAAATATAAAATCAATATTCAATTAATGAGATGCCCTTTCACTTTATTAAGTCGTCGGCAGCTCTAACCCCTCCTCAAAAGGCTTGAGAATTGGTAGTTAGAAAAGAACAGATACTACAGATATCATAGATACTACACTTGTGAAGAGAACATACACTACATATCTTTAATTGATAAGTCTAGATACTACATAACAAATACCACAATACATAATAGATACTACATATCACATCCTACATGATAGATACTACATTTATAACACATCATATATTACACACTATACACTACCCGACATATATTATAAGAATAAATATTACACTTCTTTTGAAAGTTTAGATATTACATAATTAATATTACCTATTAGACATCGACATACTATACACTGTTGATTGATAAGTTCAAATACTATATATCACTTGTTCTAATATCACATATAGGTGCACCACACCCCGATAAGTTCAAATACTATATATAACTTATCCTAACTTCACATAAAGGTGCACCACACCCCGATAAGTTCAGATACTATCTCACATGGGTACATTATATCTTTAACAAGATAAGTCTAGATACTATGTAGATTCTCACATCCATTAAATGACATGGTCTAGGGCTGCCCGATTATAGGGGTGATTCTTTGGTGATCTCTAGTTGATATTGATAAGTTGACTTTGATATGTCAGTGGCCTGTGGGATAAAAAAAAAAAGGAAGTCTAGTCTGGGCCTAACCCCAAATTAAAATCATATATTCAACTTTAAATTTTCATATACTTATCATTTAACCTTCCTTTTATAATCTATAAATATTTATCTAATCCATTTATATTATGCAATTGTAATCTGTTTTATAGTTTTGCTAGAATTAACCAGGTACACTTTTAGTTGTTTCAATTTCTTTACTTTTCCCATTACATAGTTCTTTCTTTACGGTACATTTCTTTTCTTTTATATTGTACTGTACCTTTCTGCATATTCTTTGTACCTTTTTTTACTGTACTTTGTTACATAGCTTCTTTTTCTTTCTTTATTGCACTGTAGTATATACATTTGCCTGTATTCTTGCTTTTAGTTACTAACTTTTACTTTGTTCATACAATCCCCTAGGATAGGCCGCTTGTCGGCGTTATTTCGGGGTTGGTTTGTGGGGAGTTTCCCGTAAGAAGTTGTCGGTTACCGGAATTGAAATCCCGTCGTCCACTTTGGAAGGACATTGAATTATGAAATCAAACAGACCCCATATTTTTCATAGTTTAAAATGAAAGAGCACTGTACCTCAAATCCTATATCTATCCCGAAGAATAAACACAAGACTTGAGGATGAGACTCGATCAAATAAACTAAGGAAAGTATGACGTCCGTTTGGTCTGCGAAACCTTTGTATTTATCGACAAATTTCCTTATTTAATATAAAGGATTAAATAGGGTTTATATTAAGCTGGGTTCGGACATGCTTCCTATAAGGGAAAGCCCCTATAGTTAATTACATCTTAAATGACCAAAGTCACCTAAGAAGACTCTCGATAAAAATCAAGAAATATTATCTTTGAGGAATTTCAAAGGGTGACTCTTTAATGAGATCGGACGTAGAGGTGTGAAAGGGGATTGGTTCAAATTTGGAACATTTTCATGTAGATTCTAAAGGAAGAAGAACTAGGGGACTAGGGGATGTCATGGATCCAGAGGAGAACCTCGGTGACTTCCCAAGCTATCCTAATGTTTGGCTTCAGTTTCGGGTTTGGCTGCAATTTAGAGGACAAATATTTAAATATTTTATCTGGCCAATTTTATTAATAAGGGCTTACATTCGTGTAAAACAATCACACAAATATCCTAGAAGATGTGAGGGTTTAGGTCGTAACAAACGACAACCTCGAAATCCTAACATGAGTTAGGGCCAGTTAGGGCTTGTATTGTATAGCAAGGCTACACAAAGGCCTAAAGATAAGGTGAGGATTTATGTTGCATTAGGTAGACAACTTTAACATCCTATGGCTTTGTTGTTTAATTCTAAGGAAGGAAGATTGGATTAT
>NW_018218059.1:20895-21795 GCF_001263595.1 Phalaenopsis equestris | reverse complement strand
GAAAAGGGCTAAGCTTCATGATTCATGATTTGATTTTTATTTGAAAATTAAAATAGGGGTATTAAATTGATTAATTATTGACTTCAAAAGTCATACCCCTAAGTCCTGGATCATTTAATTTTAATAAACTTCCAAATTTTATTAATTTAGAAATTTATTAACTTAATTATGAAAGTGGGACTGGTTTCTACCAAGTAACCCTTTGTGTTCCAAACATCAAATAAATTGATTAAGATCAGAGGTTGCCCATTTCCCTCCTGGACTTAAGCCTAAATGTTAATTAAGGCAAAATTTCCAAAATTACACATTTGCCCCTAAGGCTCTAACACTTAATAATTTGTCAAATTAAATTCAAATGACTTTGAAATTTTTATCCTACCTTATTCATGGGTTAATTAAGACATCAGAGGAAAAAATGTAATTTTTCAGAATTTAATTTATTTTATATAATTATTTTCATGCAAAAATAAGATTTTTCAAAGAAAATTCCTAACTTGACCAAGATAAATTCTAATCCCTTGAAATTTTTGCTAGAGGTAGACTTAGACTAGAGAAGCCTTTGAACCAAATTTCATGATTTTTTAAATTCTCTGTGATTTATTTGAATTATTTTAAGTTCTGCGTTATTTAATAAAAATAAAATATTTTAAATGGTCAAAATTAGGTTATGTGTCCTTGAAAAATTTTTCTAAGGTCAGAGGACTCAAAGGAGCTAATTTTATAATTTTTTAATTTTTCTTCGATTTATTGGAATTATTTTAGTGAAAACTCATTTTTAGCCTTAAAAAAATTATTTTTAAGCTTTGAAATTCAATATCTTTATTTAGAAAATCAGGAAAAATATTCTAATTGTTCCTATGTGATTAGGAAGCAATTTAGAACATTTTCATGAGTTTTATT
>NW_018218059.1:19366-20757 GCF_001263595.1 Phalaenopsis equestris | reverse complement strand
AAAAAACTAAGTTTCATAATTTTTTGAGTTATATTTTGATTTTTAAAAATCATTTAAATGCCAAGAGTGGTATTTATCTTTAAAAATCAATTTAAGTTCTCAAATGAACTCGAAATATTTTGAAATTTTTATGATGAGTTCTCTGGATTATAAACCACAGTGGAGATTAAAAATCAAATCATATAAATTTTTATATTTTCTAAAATTAATTATCTTAGTGATTTAGTGTTTACAAAATTTAAGTGCATTTTAAATGAGTTGTCCCATGAAATTATTTCCAAAGGCTTTTCTAGTCATGGTGGACCTTCAAAAAATTTCTTACTGACTAGATCCTAGGCAGCTCCGAAGGCATGCGTGGCGCGCTCTGGTTGGACGCCGCCGTCCATATAGCCGCTGACTCAGCACGCGATTTAGGTCCCTTAGCGTTGTCCGGCTCGATCTCCTCCGTTCGTTTGATACACGCTCGATCAAACGGCTCCCCGTCATCACCCCGATAGAATGATCCCATGACCGTCCACACTAAAACCTTAAGATCTCAGCCTAGACTCAACCAAATCACCTTGAGTTTGATCCTATGGACTCGTCTAGGTGAGACAAACATATCCATACGACAATCATGCAATTAAATTAAGCCTAATTAAATGGAGAATCGAAATAGGCTTGGGATGAGGTGAGGTTTTATACCTTTGCTCTGAGAAGTTAAGCTTCTATCGAAGGGGTTCGGCATGTTCGTTGGGGTCCAAGGAGGCTAGGTATTGAGTTCCTGGCCTTGGTGTAAGGCCTAAGTAGGAATTCGATCACGACCGGATTTGGGTGTTGGTCTAGAGCTATGATAGAGGCTCTGTGGAAGGGAGATTTTATGGCGTTTTGGCTTCTCTCACTGTTGTGAAGGTGCGGGTGAAGTTAATTTGAGTTTGTTGGACTGTGGAGGTGTATTAGGTTCTTTCCTGGTTTCCGGCAAGGTTTCATGCTCAAAATTGAGCTCCGACAATGGGAATTGGTGAGGAAAAATGGTTGGAATGCACTGAGGGGATCTTAGGGAAGCTCTATGTAAAGTTTGGAGAGGCCTCTCTAAGAAAATTACAGCACACCTCTCATGGCCGTGGAGGCGAGTTTTTATAAAACTTGCCATGGGGTGGTTCTCAGGGTATAAGCTTGGGTGCATTGTGGTGCTTAGGTGGAGGGCAGAGGAGCTCTTCAATTTGATTTGGATGAGCTGGCCTCTAGGTTTGATTGGGGTGAGGTGCCATGGGGGTGGCTCTCATTTTTGAGCTTTTCTGGCCACTAGGCTGGCCGGCCGACCAAGGGGAGGTGGCTAGGAGCTCAGGGAACCCAGAGGCATAAGTCACAGCAATTTAGTGCAATAATACCTAATTTTGGTAAGGATATCT
>NW_018218059.1:13181-19225 GCF_001263595.1 Phalaenopsis equestris | reverse complement strand
TGAAGAATGGAAGTGGTTTTGAGCTCAATTGAAGGGTCAATTTGAGGGAATTTTGAACCTTAATCAATTTGGTTATGTTGGGCTAGGCTTGGGTGTAGCTTGGGTTAGTCTTGGGCTAAGTCAAAATTTATTATTTTAAATGGTCAATAGGGACCTCATGAAGAGTTTTCAAGTTGAATTAGATGCCAATTGTGAGGTTAAGGCAATCAATTGGGTGAAATTTGGGGACTTAGGAAATTTGGGGCTAAATTTGAGAATTTTGGATTTAGGCCAAAATCAAATAGATATGAGGTTTCACCAAGGTCAATTGATCATTGATTTTGATTTATAGGAATGTTATCAAGATTTTTCAACATTAATTGGGGCCAATTGACTAGGATATGGGTTCGATTTGATGAGATTAGGTCATATGGTCAAAATTGGGGCTTTAACCTAAATCAAAAATTGGGTTCAAATCATGGACCAATTGAGCTTGGAATTGGTTTAATTTGGTCATATCAAAGGTTAATTTGAGTTTAGGATTGGAATTTGGTTCAATTGATATCAAATTGATGGACATTTGGGTTGAATTCGAGGAATTTGGGCCCTTAAAGGCAAATTTGGGAGTTTTGGTTAAAGATGGTAAAATTGGTCAAATTGAGTCATGTGGTAGTTGAGAGAAATAAAATTAGGAATATTTAGGATTTATTGGGATTTTATGGGAATTTTTGGAATTTTTAGAATTTTGGGATTTTGAGCTATGGAGGGGTATTTTGGTAATTTGGGGGTGTTTTAGGGGTAAAAGGCAAAGATGGTAATTTTGGTAGAGTTGAGGTACCAACCATCATAAACAAGCCATGGACCAATGGAAACCCCATTTTAGGTCCTTTACATAGTGGTCTTAGCCAAATCATAGCCCTAGGGCTAGTAGGTTTAGGGGATTATCTACATGAGTGTCCCAAAAGATCAAGGGATCTAGGCTATAAATTTGAGTCTAGGGCTATGAATGAATGTGGGTGTATATGAGTGTAGATGAGTGTAGTGAGTGCCTTAGCTCTAGACCAACACCCAAGGTTAACCATAAGGTCCAACGGTCCTAAGGGTGACTCATCTTGAGTTTCCCCCATAGTGATCCCACCTACTAAATGCTAGAGGTTGAGACCAACATGTTGCACTTCAAGTTGAGTAGAGAAGAGTTTGGAATTTCTAGTGGTGAGGGTGCCTTTTCTAGTTTTCTAAGAATAGTCAATAGGAAAATCCTATGGCTAGACCTTAGGCTACTAAAAGGGAAAAAACTAAACCTCAACCAAAAGTGAGGTACCCCCAGCCCCAATAGGTGGGGTGTGCTGGGCAAGCACACCGCGTGTATTGGTGTTGACCGATGAGATCAACAAAAACCAATACAACCTCCTGAGTCAACAGACTAGGAAGTATGCGTAGAGTTGTGTGTGTGATTTATTTCTGTCAGGGAATTAGCAGGTCTGTGTTTAATCAAGTCGAGAAGTAGGGACTCTCGCTGGGGATTGGAGAGTGGACTTTGAGTTATGAAATTTCAAAGATTTCCAAAGGATGGGAGTTAGTATGTAAGTACTGACCCCTGAGGTGAGAATTGAAATTCAGATATCAATTCAAAAAGAGAGAGAGAGAGTCGGAGTGTAAGGACTGACCTTGAATGAAGAGAGAGAGAGAGAGAGAGAGAAGAGAGTCAGAATGTAAGGACCGACTTCGAATGTAATGAATCAGAAATGTAGGACTGATTTGGGAGTGAGAATTGAAATGTAGGTCAATTCTCAAAAGAGGGTGTCAAAATGTAAGGACCGTCCTCGAATGTAATGAATCAGAAATGTAGGAATGAGAATTGAAATGTATATCAATTCTCAAAAAAGAATGTCAGAATGTAAGGACCGACCTCGAATGTAATGAATAAAAAATGTAGGACTGATATGGGAATGAGAATTAAAAATGTAAGCATCAATTCAGAGAGGAGAGAGTTGAAATGTATGTTGAAATTTATGTATCAATCCGAAGATGAGAGAATTGAAATGTAGGCATCAATTCCAAGGAGAGAGTTAAAATTTAGGTATCGACCTCTAAATGTGAGAATTGAAATATAAGTATCAATTCAAAGATGAGAGAATTGAAATGTAGGTATCAATTCCAAGGAGAGAGTCAAAATTTAGAGGTATCATTTTAAAGATGTGAGAATTGAAATGTAGGTATCAATTCAAAGATGTGAGAATAAGGATTTAGGTACAAATTTGAAGATGTGATTTTGAAACTTACGAAGAGCTTGGGTATCGACGTATCCACCTTGAAATGTGAGAATTGAAATGTAAGTACCAATTTGAAGATGAGAGAATTGAAATGTAGGTATCAATTCCAAGGAGAGAGTCAAAATTTAGGTATCAACCATCGCAATGTTAGAATTAAAATGTAAGTATCAATTCGAAGATGAGAGAATTGAAATGTAGGTATCAATTCCAAGGAGAGAGTCAAAATTTAGGTATCGACCTCGCAATGTGGGAATTGAAATGTAAGTATCAATTTGAAGATGAGAGAATTGAAATGTAGGTATCAATTCCAAGGAGAGAGTCAAAATTTAGGTATCGACCTCGCAATGTGGGAATTGAAATGTAAGTATCAATTTGAAGATGAGAGAATTGAAATGTAGGTATCAATTCCAAGGAGAGAGTCAAAATTTAGGTGCCGACCTTAAAATGTCAGAATTGAAATGTAAGTATCAATTCGAAGATGAGAGAATTGAAATGTAGGTATCAATTCCAAGGAGAGAGAGTAAAAGTTTAGGTATTGACCATCACAATGTGAGAATTGAAATGTAGGTATCAATCTGAAGATGAGAGAATTGAAATGTAGGCATCAATTCCAAGGAGAGAGTCAAAATTTAGGCATCGACTTCAAACTGTGAGAATCAGGATTTAGGTACTGATTTGAAGATGTGATTTGAAATTTACAAAGAGCTTGTGGTGTTGAATTTGCAGAAGTGTGTCATATGAAAAGGTTGATTTTGTTGAAGAAGATTTGTAGAACTTTGTGGAGTTTTGTGCAGAATGTAAAATTTTGTCGGAATGTGAAGAGAGTTGAGGTAGATAACGATGGTTGTGCTGCGCGCACAAAGAGTAGGAAATTCTAAAAATGGAAGCATCCACTCAGCAGGTTCATTTCATTTTCTTGTTATTTTTATCACATTTAATTTTTCAAAAAAGTGTTCTTAAAGTTTTAATTTTAATTGGTTGATTTTTAAGAGAAATTTGTTTTTTATTCACTCATTTATGATTATTTTTCATTTGTGTTTTATTTATTGTTGAAGATTTGTTGTTTCATTCTTTGTTCATTGAAATTCTGAACCATCGCATGGTCCGCGGCTTTCATCCATTACACAAGAAAAGCAACTGACAAAGAGGCACAATTTGAGAGAAATTTCCATTAATTTGCCCCAAAAAGGGATGCCATAAATCAGACATAGGCTAATGCCTCAAAAGGTACATCATGTAATCCATGCTGAAATACATTGAGAATCATCTCATGATATGAGTACATCGTAGACTGAATACATCAGATACATGTCATGCTGTTAGAAGAAAGTAAGTGAACCCTCTGTACCAGGTATGTTGAGCTCTTGATCAAGCAGGCCTTCTAAGTCATGCTCCAGGATAAGAGTTCCCTTCGCATTTACTTAGAGGTACAACCTTATCATAGCTCGTATGGAAATAACTCCTCCAATTTTAGGCCCTGCTGGAATCCATACGGTATTTTACTGTTGTCCATTCTGGAAGGTTACAGACACCCTACGGTGTCGCACTCCTGGAATACAGTGCTTGGCAATGTCTGCACCATTGCCCTTCAGGACAAGTACTGAACCAACTGGAAGAAGAATCTCCACAGCTCCTCTAAATTTCCCAGGGCTGACTATATCGATTTCTTTACCAAATAGAATATTGCTTTTACTCATGAACGAGACCGTGCAGAAAGACCTCACAAAATCCTGATGGTCGATGTGTGGGGGAATGCATTCACCTTCTTCATAAATGTTAATGATGCAACTGTTGGGGATGCAAGTAGCAGGTAGAATATTCCACTTGACCATTCTCTTGATCATCCATTTTATCATCAGTGGTAACAGATCCACTTGGTCGTATCTGAGGATCCCACGCGGATTCCCCTGTCTGTCGTTCGTGAAATTGTAGCAATAGCCGCATTGGATGGTGATTCTTCCCTTTCCCCTCATCCATTTCCTCAGCTCAGAATATGTCCTCTCCATGAGAAGGCCTGCTCGACCTCTATCTCTTAAATCGAAGATGCAGTTCAGAATGCTTCTTTCATCAGTTTCAGAGAAAACCCTGGTATATAGCTCCAGGCCTTCCAATATGTTGACGAATTTTCCCTGAACTTCTTCATAGAACTCAAATTCTCTTTTATTTACTCTGCTTATCTTATACCAGAGGAGTTGGCAGCTGCCGTGGGCGTTCCTTCCTTCGGGCCTCGGCTGGAACCCAAACTCGTGTTGGTCAATCCGGAATATGAGATTCAGCCTCTAGTGGGATGTATGACCCTGGGCTCCGTGGTGCGTGCTGATCCGTCCTTAGTGGGACATATGGTTCATTTGTTGTGAAGTCCAGAGTCTGAGACTTGTTGGTGCTTGAAGTGTATTCTTCTAATGTACTGAAACACTGTAGCTGCGAAACGTTGCAGTCCGGTCATTCTACAAATGCGCCAGTGACTAATGTCCCGACCGGTACCTCAACATATCATGTTGGGCAACCCTTGCATAAGATATCTGGAACTGGGAGCACATCTGATTCTGTCACAAATCCCGACTCTTCATTTATAGTGGGCAGGCTGGCAGAAGTTTCTCTTAGATCTGGGTCGTAAATATGTCCCTCAGAAGAAAACTGCTCACGTCTCTCTGGCGTTTGCGTTTCTGTCGAAGAAAGGCTCTCTGTTTCTTTCGGCCGGCATTTCTGCGCTACGTCCTGCGGAGCGGAGTATTCGGTAGTTGTTTATTACGAGCAGCTATCAGGTCCCTTGCTGGAGTAGCTACCATGGAGGGCAGACGGATGGGCCTCCATCGGATCTTGTTCTGCTATCACGTTCTTACCTTTGCGTGTCACATTGTCTTGAGTGGTCACCCTCAACAGTGAAGGCAATCCCTCCTTTTCTTTATTACTAACTACGTCCATTAGAGGACCCTCATAGTCCATATCAACTTGGTTTAAATCCACGTTAAAATCTATGACACCTCCTTGCGGCGCCATCTCTTCATTCAGTGCGAGGTTCGAAGCCGTCCTGGAAGGCAAAGATCAGCCTCTGTCCTGACATTTTTCTGCAGACGAAAGAAAAAAATGTCAGTGGGCCGAAGCTTGGCATGGACAAGAACAAAACAAAGTATTTATTAAAGTAAATTTTAGTTTGTTTTAGTGAAGAGGATTATTCATTTTATGTGTGAGTTTCGTTTAATTTAGTAGGGTATTTAAATTCAAAAAGAGAATGTGTGAAGTTCAATAATTTTCTCAAAATTTTCATTATATTGAGGTTAATTACAAATTTTGGACCCGGCCATAGACATTTGGCCACATAGATAACCTAAAACAATCAAAGTTTCAAATTTTTAAAGCAAACAGAGGCAAGCAGCATTGAGCAGCATCAGGTCGCGTAATAGGTTTTCAGGTACTGTCCACTTATCGGTAACATGGGTCTTTCATGCTAAAAGTCCACTAACTGGTAGGCTCCTCCTGTATAGACCTTCTCAAAGACAAATGGTCCCTCTCAAGTTGGCTCAAACTTCCCACCTATTTTGCGGCGAGCAAGAATAGGTCTTTTGAGCACAAGTACGAGGTCACCAACTTTGAATGTCCTCGGGCGGACCAATTTGTCATGGGCTTGTACCATCTATGCCTGGTAGAGCTCTAAATGTTGCTGTGCTTCCAATCATTTTCCCTCGAGACTCTCCAGTTCTTCTAGTCTGAGTTTTGCACTTTCTTCCATTGTGAGTTGCTTGGCAACGACGACTCTGAGAGATGGTGTCTGGATTTCGATTTCTAGCGGTA
>NW_018218059.1:10504-13088 GCF_001263595.1 Phalaenopsis equestris | reverse complement strand
TGCCAATCCCTTTTGTTTTCATCTAGTGTTTTCTTCAAAATTTGTACCAGTGTCTTGTTGAAAGCTTCAGCCAGACCATTTGCTTTGGGATAGTAAATTGTAGAGTATCTCTAATCTATCCCATGTCTTCTGACGAAATTATTGATCTTGGTACTTTTGAAAGCTGTCCCATTGTCAGAGATTATTCCTTACGGTACTCCAAAATGGTAGACAATTTGACTTTTGAAAAATTGGAGAACCTGCTGTGTTGTGACCTCTCATAGCGGCACTGCCTCTCCCCATTTAGAGAAGTAATCTGTAGCGACAAGTATAAACCTGTGTCCCTTGGAAGATGGAGGGTCTATTGGACCTATTATATCAGTGCCCCAAAACTCGAATGGCCACGAAGCAACAGTTGGGTGCAGCACATTTGGAGGCTGGTGTAAGACCACCCCATGCACTTGGCATTGGTGACATCTTCTGGTTGTATCCATGCAGTCGGACATCATTGCTGGCCAATAATACCCGAGTCTTTTGATCTTAATTTTCATTTTTGGCGTTGATTGGTGAGCGCCACACAATTCAACATGTACCTCTTTGACAATATTTTGTGCCTTGGTTCTGCTCAAGCACCGTAGCCACATTTGGTCGAACGATCTTCTATAGAGAACATTTCCCACCAGGGCGTAAGACATGGCCCTTCTTGTGATGTGGTGCTCCTCAGACTTCTCTTTTGGCAGCTTTTCAGTATGCAAATATTCTATTAATGGCTTACGCCAATCTTTGTTGATGTCTGCAACTGTATTTATTATTTCTTCTTTTCCAAGCATGTGTAGAGTTTCGAAGTCGTTTCAAGACACAAGACTCGTCTTCCTTGCACCGTGACTTTGATGGAATCCTCTGGGGGACACACCATTTCCTTAGCAAGTTTTGCTAAAGTGTCGACATGGGCATTATCTCCCCAAGGAATCTGGTAGAAAGTCACCTCAAGAATCTGCTCCAAGAGCTTCATTGTGTACTGATGGTACTCTGCTAGTCTTGGTTTTAGAATTCTGTATTGTCCAACGACTTGTTGGATGACAAGTTGAGAGTCACCATAAATGGAAATGTTTGTTATATCCATTGAGATTGCCAATTCCAATCTGGTGATTAATGCTTCATATTCTACTTCATTGTTGGTGCATGGCCTTGTCAGGTGGTATGAGAACCTCAACATACCCTTATCTGGCGTAATAAAGATCAAACCGATCCCTGGCTTGCCTGATATAACTGTGTCTGATCCCTTGTCTTTCCTAGCTGACGAGGTACCATCAAAGTACATTTCCCAGCGCTGCGTACTGGGAAATTCCATTTGTAATATCTGCTCGTATGGTAACCTGTCGTTGAGAGAGGACCCAGCTGGCAGTGGGTGTGTAGTGAGAAAATCTGCTAAAATCTGTCCCTTGATAGCACGGAGGGGAACAAAAGTTATATCAAATTGCAATAAGATCATTGACCATCTTGCTAAACGTCCGTAGAGTGTTGGTCGGGTCATCTCATCAGATATTGCAATGGATTAACTTTCAAAATTAGGGTAATCTTGTGAGAAAGCATGTAATGTCTGAGTTTTCAGGCTGCAAAAATTAATGCTAGACAATGCTTCTCAATTGGCAGATACCTTATCTCCACTGGTATTAGACAACGACTCAAGTAGTATAGTGTGTTTTCCTTACCCTCGTCATTGACTTAGGCTAAGAGGGCTCCGAAAGAGTCATCTAAGGTCGCGGTATAAAGTATCAGTGGTTTTCCCGGGATAGGAGCTGACAAAACAAGAGGTGGCATTAAATATTGTTTAACGTCCTCAAAAGTCTGCTGGCATTTTTCTTCCCGCTGACACCTACCTAAGAGATTAGAAATAAAGCGTCTCAGATATGCCAACTTCCCTTGGAAGGAACGTAGCTGCTTCGAGGTTCTAGGGGGAGGCATTTCCAAGATAGCTTTAATCTTATCCGGGTCAATCTCGATTCCCCGACGACGGACAACGAATCCCAGAAATTTCCTGGAGGTGACACCAAAAGCGCATTTTAAGGGATTCATTTTAAGGTCATATCATTGTAACCATTCAAACATGATCCTTAAATCGTACAAATGGTCTATTTTTTGTTTACTTTTGATGACCAATTCATCCACGTAGCATTCTACTTGATTGTGAATGAGGCCGTAAAAAATCTTTGTCATTGCATGCTGATATGTTGCTCTGACGTTCTTTAAGCCAAACGACATCACTGTGTAGCAGAAAATTCCAATCGATGTTCTGAAAGCTGTAAGCACTGCATCCTCGGGAGCCATCTTGATTTGGTTATATCCTGGCGATCCGTGCATGAAGGAGAAAATTTCAAGTGTTGAAGCGATATCCGCCATCATCTCTGGTGTGGGCAGTGGAAATTCTTCTTTAGGACATGCCTTGTTCAAATCTTTGAAGTCGACACAAACACGGATCTGTCCATTTTTCTTCTTAACAGGTACAATGTTGGCTAACCACATGGGGTTCTTCTCTTCTTTTACAAATTTGACATCTATCAATTCCTTCACCTCGGCGATAACTTTTTGTTCTATCAGATCGGAA
>NW_018218059.1:8950-9599 GCF_001263595.1 Phalaenopsis equestris | reverse complement strand
GTCCCCGGCCTCGACCTCGGGTGCGTGAACTAGAAGAACCTCCACCAACTCGTTGTAAGGGAGTGGTAGAAGGTTGTTGAAGCGGAGTTGTATGGCCTCCTTTTTGTGATTTTTCTGAATCTTCATCTTTGTTTGTGATAACTTCACTAGATAAGATAGTTTTCTTTGGAGGCGCGTAGTAGGAAGCATCTTCATGGATACCAACTTTATGTACTGAAAATGGTTATAGATGTCTTTTGATGCAGTTTTCTTGACCATCTTTGCGGTATTTAATGCACTGGTGAAGAGATGAAGGAACCATATTGTGCTCATGAATCCATGGTCGACCCAATAGAGCGTTAAAAGAGGTCCCGCATTGATGATATGAAATTTAACGGTTGTTATGAGTTCTCCAACCTTCATAAGTAATGTAATTGATCTGAGGGCTCTTTCTCCCTTTTGGTTGAATCCTCTTAACATCATCTTATCGTCCGTGAGCTCTTGAGCTTCAATATACAAATAGGCCAATGTCCGTATGCTCATCAAGTTAAGAGATGCCCAGAATCCACTAATACTCTGGACAACACAAATCTATCGATGTTGACAGAGATGTAGAGCGGATGGTTGTGGTCGGCGGTACCGAGCAGCAAGTCTTCATCTGTGAAGGTTA
>NW_018218059.1:7765-8840 GCF_001263595.1 Phalaenopsis equestris | reverse complement strand
TGCTTAGTCGGGCAGGCAACTTCCTAAGATGAGCTAGCATGTTGTATTCCGCTTTGCATGATCCTCTGTGAGCTAGCACGTTGTAGTCTACTTTGTATGATCCTCCAATTTTTATCTTGATCATGTGGTTCTTCCACTGGTGGAGGTGGTGGTATCTCTTTTTGAGTCATTATTTGTTTTCCTTTATCTATTGGAGTTGTTCTTGGTGGTTACACTTTTCCACTCCTTAAGTTAACTTCTGTGATTTCTTCTTCTTGGGATATCATTGTTGAATATTCTGGTGTCTTTTCCTCTCCATCGAAAAGATCTAAGTTGATGGCGAGCGGTGCACCATGACGCTCGGGAGTTGGGTCTTTGTTATGGGTGCTGCCGTAAGCGATATCGTTGAGTTCTTCTTTGGCCTTGATAACGAGTTCATCAGACTTGAGTACAATTTGAGGATTATTTTGGGGATCGAGTTCGCAGCTAGATCGGTCATAATCAGTTACGTTATTACCAGAAATAGTCAAAATGTAGCCGAAATCACAATCATTATTTTCATAAGATTCTGGAGGGACAAAAAGATAATCATACAAAGTCAAGGGTTCAAGGATTTTCTTTCCCAAATCCGAGACAACCAGTCTAGTAGAGGCAGCCCCTATCCTACCCCCCGTGCTATTAATATTGGCAGTGACACTTTTCTTTTTACCGCTCTATATCCTTGACGATGACGGATTTTTTTGAGAAACCTTCATCTCAGGCTCAATATGTTGCGGACTCTGAATGGAGGCTTGTTTTGATGCAGACTGTATCTTGTTTAGTATCTTTTTGGACGACCTGCTCCAGACCTCCTTCCATTCTTCTCTGGTGTTCATAGAAGCTTGTTTTGATGAATCTTATATTATGTGATTAAGGACCCTCTTGAGTTCATCCCAAGTTGTACTCCATCCATCTATTCCGACGTACGGATCAATTAGGGAGATTGGCTCGGCCGACCTCATGTTTATGGAACCTTTTTCAGGTTCTCTCGAATACTCCTTTGGGATTGTTATGCTTGAGGTTCTACTCGAGCCAGTACTTAAAGAAGAAACACTTG
>NW_018218059.1:6350-7441 GCF_001263595.1 Phalaenopsis equestris | reverse complement strand
ACTACTCCTGATTTCTTTTCGAGCACTCTGGTCACCTTAGCCTTTTCATGTGGCTCCATGTGCTTCATTTCTTCTTGAAGACTGCTGGCTTTATTGAGTACCTTCTCAAAGGATTTGATGGTGAGTCCCTTAAGCATGAATACTACTGGCCCATGAATGCTTTTGAGTAGAATCTCAATGGCTTGATGTTCTTGTAGCTGAGGTTCACATTTCATGCTAAGGTTACTCTACCTCAAATTATAGTCTGCCAAGGTTTCGCTGGGCTTTTGCTTCTCCATCAGAAGCTCTCTAATAAACACATGGTGTTGTACCCAAGCAAATCTTTTCACAAACAACTATTCCAACTAAGAAAATGTTTTAACTGACTCGTTGGGCAGGTCAGCGTACCAGTCGAAAGCAATCTCTGACAAGCTGTTGACAAACTGCTGGCAGAGTAGAGCTTCATTATTTGTCGTGTTGCCACAACTGGCTCAAAAATATGCTATGTGCTGTCTGGGATTTCCAGTCCCATCGAATATCTTGAAGTTTGGGGCCACAAAACCCTTGGGGAAAGGGACGACATCGAACTCCTCCGGGTAAGTTCTGCCGTTTAAAATTGATGCACCACCCTTGGACTGGGCTAAGGCATCCTGTACTTGTTCAACCATTTGCTTGAAGTCTTTTTCTAGCATGACACCTGATGGAGAATCTTTCTTCGGTTGTTCATCTTTGTCTGCCGAATTATTCTGCCTTCTTTCATCTGTGATGTGTATGATTTCTGGCTGATTAATCTCTAGAGAATCCAATCTTAGTGCTTGTGATTGCCCCTGAATGGTAGCCATGGCGGTCATAGCTGCAGTCCTCTCTTCTATTCTTTTCTCTAGTAGATTGACTTGTTCATCCCTTAGGAGGATAACCCTACGCAACTCATCTACGGCGTTCTCTTCGGTGTGGGGTTGAGCCTCACTCGCAGATGTAGTAGCTTTGGTTTCAATTACCTGAACATCCATGAAATCCTCCTCCAAGTAATCACTGTAGTCAAAATCTTTATTATCACTATTGACGGAAACTCCATGCTCTCGAGCTAACTCAGCTAACTCAGAAATCTCAAT
>NW_018218059.1:3003-6340 GCF_001263595.1 Phalaenopsis equestris | reverse complement strand
TTTAAGGGGGGATTTTTTTATATTTCTTTATATTGATTCCTTGATTGCTTTAAGAACTGGAGGACACTGATGGACATCCTCTACTTGTTCCTCCATCTCGCTGGCTATGGTCGCGACGATGTTAGATATTTCAAGCACTGGTTTTACTTCCTGTCTTGCAGGCTCACTCAACTGTATCGGTGCAGCGACCTTGGGTACCCATACCCTTTTCTTCTTCGACGATGATGTCTCAGGATGGGACATCTTAGTAGAGACAATGGTATGTCGAGGGGAGGTATGCGGTCGAGGGAAGGTATGCTCCCCGTGGTGTAGACCGGCTACAGTGTCAGGTAACCATCTTGTTTTTCTTTTCGGGATTGCAGGAATGACGGGGAAGATCTTCGGACCCAGTCTCGACTTAACCGGTCGACGGCCTGTGGTCCTGGTGGCAGCATGATCAGTAGTAATCACTGCGGTACCAACTCTGTTCCCTAAGCGGAGCCAAATGGGAATGCGTGTAGGCGGTGCTCCAATTGTCTTACGGGATTGTCTGGTGAATTTGACGCCTTTCAAAATTTCCTTCTTCATGAGAGGGGAAATTGCATCTCGCACTCGTTTAAGTAACTCACTAACAAAACATCCTTCTTTAGTAGCAAGCCTTCTGAAGACTGCACTAACTCGGGTGATGGGAGTGAATTTCTTTCCCTCCTCACTGTATCCACAGAGTGATAGTAATGCGTCAGCAATCTTTCGGATACTCTCATATACATCAGTATCTGTCAGAGGATGGAATCTACTCCCGCGTAGGAGTGGATAAATTTTTGGTAACACCTCTTCAATTCGATGAGGCTCCTCCTCAACGGGTGTGTTTTTAGGAGTCTGGGCTTTGATGGCCCTCTGAACTCTTCTATTGCGGTTTCTCCTCTGAGTTTGGGTTAGTGGTACAGTCCTTGAGCTTGTCTCGATTTCAAACACGAGGGGTAGGATAGTTAACCTTTATGTTGGATCTTCAACGATCATCACTTATTTCCCCTTAACAGCAGCAGGGATAGTAGGTTTGACGGGTGCCACGACGGTAGTAGCTTTAGCCTTCTTGTAGGCAGGGAAGTCCTGAAGGCAGTTCAAACTGAATTCTTCAGATGGTTCTTGTATTTCTGGAGCAGCGATCTTCATTACCACGAATGGGGCTTTCCCGAGGATGACCTCGAGATCTTCAAATCTAGCTCCAAATTTGATGGTGGGAGCGACGTTACGGGCGCTGCGGTCCATTGGCAGGTTGCAGGAAAAGGTCAGCGTTGGGTAGGTCATTGCAGCGGGCTTCAAAACATAAAGTTTATTTTAGGGTTAGCTATATGGCCAAAAACCTCGTAATCTTTAGTGTAAGCACTGAAGCACTGAAAATGGAGGTTGATCTGTGGACCAGGCTGGTCTTAATTTACAGGTAATTTTAACATCTTCGTTTAAAAAAGGTGTAAAATTTAAATAATATTTCAAAGTGCGCGCAACACAACACGATTTGGTTTAATTTGCAGAATAACAAATCAAATTTGGAAGGGAGATTTGAAGAAATTTTAGGACCCAGTGTGGGACCCAATTAGTGGAAAAAAATGCCCAGGAGGATTTAATCCACCGACACACCTATTAGGGATCCGACCTCATAAAAAAAAATTTAAAAAGTCATTAATGGCCTTCTGAACCCCTCTATTCAAAGATGGTTGAACAGCTAGCCCTGAAGTCCAAGGAGTTAGCTGTACTTTCCCAAGATAGAAATGGGTAAGCCAACGGAAGAAGGGTAATTTGGTCCAAGAGGGACATGGACACATTACTGATGTGTGAAAATAATATTTCTTGATTTGAATGGAGAGAAAAGCATATCCCCAACGGAGTCGCGAGAAGCTGTCGGCGTTATTTCGGGGTTGGTGGGTTGGTGTGTGGGGAGTTGCCCGTAAGAAGCTGTCGGTTACCGGAATTGAAATCTCGTCCCCCACTTCAGAAGAACAAAGTTTTAGAAAAATATGAAATCAAACTGACCCCATATTTTTCATAGTTTAAAATTAAAGAACACTGTACCTCAAATCCTATATCTATCCTAATGGATAAACAAAATCCGTTTTATTTACCGAAAATTTCCCTTATTTAATATGAAGAATTAAATAGGGTTTATATTAAGCTAGTTTTGGAAAAGCTTCCTATTAGGGCAAGCCCCTATAATTAATTACATCTTAGATAACTAAAGTCACCTAAGAATAATCTCGATAAAAATCAGGAAATATTATCTTCAAGGAGTTCAAAAGGATATGACTTTTCAACGATATCTGGATAAAGAGGAATGAAAAGGGATTGGCTTGAATTTGGAACATTTTGTTTTTTGAATCCAAAAGAGGAAGAACTAGGGGATGTAATAGATCCTGAGGAGAACCTCGGTGACTTCCCAGTCTACCCTATGGTTTTTCTTCAATTTTAAGGAGAAATATTTAGGTGTTTCATCCTGCCAACTTTATTTGTTAGGGCTTACATTTGTGTGAAATAATCACATAAATAGCCTGAAAGATTTGAGGGTTTAGGTCGCGAGAAACGACAACCTCGAAATCCTAAGACGAGTTCTTATATTGTATAGCAAGGCTATGCAAAGGCCTAAAGATAAGGTGAGGATTTACGTTGCATAAGCAAGCAACCTCGAAGTGCTATGACTTTGTTGTTTAAGTCTAAGGAAGGAACATTGGTTTAGCTGGGGAAGACAGGTTTTGCTGTTGAAGATGGCCGTGCTGCCCACCATGCTAGTCCTAAGCTCCTTGCCGTGACGAGTTTGAGTTGTTTAGTGTGTCAAGTTAAAATTTCAAAATCAGGTGGCCCTATGGTTGAAGTTCTTTAAATTTTAGTAGGGCATATTAAAGTTGATTAGAGCGATACCGGTTAGGATGCTATGGTTCCCTTGTTCCGGCACCACTATTTTCTATTGGATTTACTTAGTCCAAATGAACTTACTAAACTAACTTAATGAGTTCCATAATTTCATTTAAATCGTGGGAGGTCTCGTTAGCAACCGTAGGTTACCTCTTCCGAGGGATTCCCGATCATTCGATAGAGACATCTTAATTTAGTTGAAGTTGTGGCTTTCTGTGATGTTTGTGATTAAATTTTGAGTTTGTTTATATTTTTAATGTTGTGTCGGTGAGTTTTATCTTGGTTGATTTTAATTTTGGTTTCAGCTTACGTTATGTGGCTATCCTGATAGATCTGTAGGTAAATGCAAGCATAAAACATGTAAGGAAAAGAAAGAAGAAAGACGATACTATAAACTGTAAAAGCGTACCTGGCAAGTCTTCTCGTTCCACCACCTGAAACTTAAAATGCATGT
>NW_018218059.1:0-934 GCF_001263595.1 Phalaenopsis equestris | reverse complement strand
TTTTTATTTTATTTTTATGATTTTTCTACACAAAGTTATGAATTTTCTAAGTTAAGGGTATTTAAATAAATAAGAAAAGCCCTATTTATCTATTTAAACTGCGTGTGCCACCTCATCCTACGACGACTCCAAAGGCATGCGTGGCGCGCTTTGGTTGGATGCCACCGTCCACGTAGCTTGCTAACTCGGCCCGCTGTTTATGTCTCGAGGCGTCGTCCGGCTCGATCTTGGCCATCCATGTGATACACGTGCGAACGAACGGCTCCTCGTCATCGTCCCCGATAGAATGATCCTGTAACCGTCCACACTAAAACCTTAAGTTCTCAGCCTAGAATCAACAAAATCTCCTCAGGTTTGATCCTATGGACTCGTCTAACTGAGACAAACATATCCATACGATAATCATGCAATTAAATTAAGCCTAGTTAAATGGAGAATCAAAATAGGCTCGGGATGAGGTGAGGTCTTATACCTTTGCTCTGAGAAGTGAAGCTTCTATCAGAAGGGTTCGACACATTTGTTGGGGTCCAAGGAGGCTAGGGATTGAGTCCCTGGTCTTGGTGTAAGGCCTAAGTAGGAATTCGATCACGGCCGGATTTGGGTGTTGGTCTAGAGCTATGGTAGAGGCTTTGTGGAAGGGGGATTTTATGGGGTTTTGGCTTCTTTCACTATTGTAAAGGTGTGGGTGAAGTTAATTTGAGTTTGGTGGACTGTGGAGGTGTATTGGGTTCTGTCTTGGTTTCCGACAATGTTTCAAGCTCAAAATTGAGCTCCAAAAAATGGGAATTGGTGAGGAAAAATGGTTGGAATGCACTGAGGGCATCTTAAGGAAGTTCTGTGTGAAGTTTGGAGAGGCCGTTATAGAAAAATTTTAGCACACCTCTCATGGTCATGGAGGTGTGTTTTTTATAAAACTGGCCATGGGGTGGCTCTC
>NW_018218058.1:27623-28233 GCF_001263595.1 Phalaenopsis equestris | reverse complement strand
GTAAGGAGAAAAAGGGAGAGGGGAGATGAGGATAGGGTGCGAGAGAATAAGATAAGTATGGAGAGAGAGAAAAGAAAGGGTGCATCAAAGAGGGATAAAGAGAGTTGGGGAGAGAGAGTCTGCAAGAGAGATTAAGGGAGAGAGAGAGAGGGTGTGTGAGAGAGAGGGAGAGAGAGAAGTAAGGAAATTGAGAGGGAGTGTGTGTGAGTGAGGGAGAAAAAGGTGAAGAGTGGCTTAAGATGTAGAGAGATTGGTAGAGAGTGCTAGAGAGAGGGGTGGGAGAGATTACAGAAAGTGAGAGAGAGTGAAGAAGAGTAAGTGAGTGAGAGAGAGAGAGCAAGAAATGGAGTAAAAGCAAATCAGAAAGAGAGAAAGGATATGAGATAGGGAGAGAGTTTAGAAGAAAGGGAGAGAGATATAGCAATAAGGTGTGAGAGAGAGAGAGCTAGGAAGAGGGCGATAAGAGGCTGAGAGTGAAAGGTTGTGGGTGATGAATAGGCCAAGTGGGGGAGGGAGGGAGGGAGAGATAAAGAGATGAGACTGCGAGAGAGAGATAGAGGGAGAGTGAGAGAGAGATAAATGGAGGTAAAGAGAGAATTAGAAAGAGTGG
>NW_018218058.1:27049-27498 GCF_001263595.1 Phalaenopsis equestris | reverse complement strand
GACAAATAAAGGTTTGAGAGAAGAAAGTGAGAGAAAAAAGAGGGAAGTAAAGAGAAGAAGGGAGATCAAGAGGGAGAGAAAGAGAGACGTGGGGTGGGAGTTTTTGATGGTTAGAATTAGGGTGAGATATAGAGAGATAGAGAGTGAGAGAGAAAGAATATAGAGTGAGAGGGTTAATAAGAGAGATATAGAGAGAGAAAGAAAGTGTTAGAGTGGGATAGGAGAGAGAGAGACAGCGAGAGCAAGTAAAGGGGAGCAAACAAATAGATTCAAAGAATGAAAAGATAGAGAGAAAGAGGGGTGTGAGGGAAAGAAAGAGTGACTAGAAAAGATAGATAGAGAGATACCCAAGAGTGATAGGGAGAAGAGAGACCAAGGGAGAGAGTAAGAGAGAGGGAGAGGCGGGGAAATAGAAAGAAAAAATGACAAAGGGGGAGAAAGATAGAGCA
>NW_018218058.1:26677-26977 GCF_001263595.1 Phalaenopsis equestris | reverse complement strand
AGGAAGGGAGAGAGAAAAGGATAAAGATAGAGTGATGAAACAAGGGAGGGAGAGGGAGAGAAAAGACTAAAGTGACGAAATTAGAAAGAAAGAAGCAAAGTAGGGTAGGAGAGAGAGAAAGAGAGTGAGTGATGGAAGAGGAAAGATATTGTGAGAGAAAGAAAGTAAGAGAGGTAAGAGACAAAAAGAAAATGGGAGAGATAGAGAGTGATAGTGTGGAAGAGGGAGCTAGTGAGAAGTAGAAAGAGAAGAGATAGAGAGAGAAATGGAGACAGAGTTGGAGAGGGAGAGGGATGGAGT
>NW_018218058.1:25650-26621 GCF_001263595.1 Phalaenopsis equestris | reverse complement strand
GAGAGAGAGGGATGGAGTTAAAGAGAGAGAGAGTGCAAATGATGGAGAATGCGAGAGAGATAAAGTGAGAGGGGAAGTACAAAAGAGAAGGTAGATAGAGTGACAGAGATTAAGAGAGGGAGAGAGAGGGTGAGGGAATGAAAAATAAGGAGAGAGAAAAAGAAGATTGAGACTAAGAAAAAGAGGCCAAAAGAGAGAGTGAGAGAGAAGTAAAATAAACTAAAAGAAAGGGGTAGAGAAAACATGAAGAGTGAGAGTAAGAGCTTAGAGAAATTAAGGAAGTGAGAGAAGAGAGAGAAGCAAGAGAAGATTTAGAGAGTAGAGAGAGTAATAAAAAGATAATGTGAGAGAAGGGAGAGAGAAGAAGGGGAAAGGAGAGAGGGAGAGTTAGTGATAGAGAGCTAGGAGTGGGACAAAAAAGAGTGAGAAAAGGAGTACAAAAAGTGAGAGAAAGAAGAACGGGATAGAAAAGAGATAAAAAAAGTGAAAGAAGATATGAAGTAGAAGATAGAGTGAGTAAAAAGAAGACAGTAAAAGAAAGGGAGAAAAATTTAGAGAGAGAGAGAGGGAGTGTGAGATTGAAAAAGAGTGAGAGGAAGTGAGAGAGGGAGAATGAGGAAGGAGTGAGAGAATAAAGAGAGTATAGAAAAAGAGAGATCTCACTAGAGTAAGAAATGAATATAGAGATATGGAGGGAGAAAGGAAATATATAGAGAGAAGAGAGCAAGAGAGTGAGGAAGCGAGAGTGAGAGAGGGTGAGAATGGGATAGTGGGAGGGAGAGCGTAAGTGCAAAAGAGAGGGAGAGAGTGAAAGGGATTGAGAGCAAGATAGGCCAAGAGAGGGAGAGACAGAGAAAGGGATTAAGATCAAGACAAGGCAAGAGAGAATGAGATAAAGGAGAGAGTAATGTGTGAGGAGAGAGGGACAAAAGGGGGAGGTAGATAGAGAGAAGGGGGAGAGGGAGAGAGTG
>NW_018218058.1:23030-23853 GCF_001263595.1 Phalaenopsis equestris | reverse complement strand
CTTTTTGCACTTTCTTTTCTCACTCTTTCTTTCTATCACTCTCTGCGTTCCGCTCTCTTACTTTTTGTCTCTTCCCCTCTCTATCTCTTTACTCCCTGACCACCTCTCTTGCTTTTATCTATCTCTTGATCTCTTTCTTCTCTAACTTGCTCTCTTCTTTCTCTTTCTAAATCTCTCTCCCTCTCTCTATCTCTTGTTCTTTATCCTCTCTCCCACTCTATCTCTTATCGTCTCGCCCTCCCTCCCTCACACTCACTCTTTCACTTTTTCTCTTTCTTTCTCACTCAATCAATCTCCCTCTCCCCCTCTCTCCCTCCATCCATCCTCACTACTCTTCATTCATTCATTCACTCTCTTTCCTTTTGCATCTCTTTGATATTCATTCTGTCACTCTTCGTTACTCACTCTCTTATCTAGCTCTCTTTTTCTAACACTCTCTGACTCCCACTTTCTTGCTTTCTCTCCCACTCTCACTCCCCTCTCTCCCCTTCTCTCTTACTCTTTTTTTTCTTCTCTCCTTGTTATCCTTCTCACACTTGCTTGCTCTCTTTTTCCTTTAATATCTCTTTGCTTTCACACTTCTCTCTTGCTTTCCCTTTCCCTCTATCTCCTCTTGTGCTAAATAACTCTCACTCTCCCTGTCAATCTGTTTATCTAATCTCTCTCCCTCACTCCCTCTCCCACTCTCTCTCACTCTCTACGTCTCTTCTCTTTCATTTATCTCTCTTTGTCTCTTTCTAGTTCAAGCTTACTCTCTCTATTATCTCACTCTTATTATTCACTTACTCCCTCTTGTCTTTTTCTCACTCATCTACTCTCTCTC
>NW_018218058.1:20776-22842 GCF_001263595.1 Phalaenopsis equestris | reverse complement strand
CCCTTCCATCCTACCTCCCTCTCTTCCTATTCTCTTTTTATCACTGCCTATCGCTCTTTTTTTTCTTACCTTTCTCTACCTATCTCCACCACACCTCAATAACTTTTTATCTCTTTCTCCCTCTCTTCCCATTCTCTTCTTATGTCACTATTCTATTTTTCATGCTTGCTTTTCTTACCTGTTACAATCTTTATGACTCTTTCCCCCCCTGCAATGCCCCTATCTTGCACTCTCGCTCCCTCACTCTCACTCTCCCACTCTCCCTCTTTCTTTTGTTCTCTTAACCACTTTTCATCCCTCGCTCTCTCCCTCCCTACCTCCCAATCCATACCTCTACATTGATCTCACTCTATCCCCCATTTTTCTATATATATCTCTCTCTATCTATCTCTCATCCCATTTCTCTCACTTTTATCTCTCCCATCCACTCTCTCTCAAACTACCTCCCCCATATTCTCTCTCTATCTCACTATCTTCAGTCCCTCACTCATCTCTAATTTCATTATCTTTTTCCTTAATTTCATGCTATCACTCCTTTTCTCTCTCTCTCATTCTCTCTCTTACAAACTATCTCTTATCATATTCTCCACCTCTTTGTTTCTCTCCTAACATCTTTATTCCCATTACCTTTCACTATTTCTCTCACTTCTTTCTTTTCTTTCTCTCTCTTCTCTCTCAATCTCACTCTTTCTTCTACCACTCTCTATGTCTTTCTCACTCTCCATTCTTCTCTTTCTATTTCTTGCTCTTTTTCCCTCCCTTGGTCTTCCATTCCCTCACTCATGCCTTCCACCACTTCTTCAGTCCATCACTCTCTTCCTTCTATCTCGCTCTTTCTCCTTCTCTTCTATCTTTCCTCCCTTTCTTTATTCTCTCCAACTCCCTATCTTCCTCTCTCCTTTTCTCTATTCTCATACTCTTAGCTCTCTTTATCTATCCACCCTCCCTGCCTTTATCCTTAACTCACTTGATTGTTTCTCTACTCATATTTGTATCTCTTCTCTCTCTCTTCTTGCTAAATCTTTTTTTATATCTCTCTCTTCCACTCTCCTTCCTACCCTCTCCCTCTCAATCTATCTATCTTCTCTCTTTTGCTCTCTCTCACTCTTTCTGTACCTCCCAAATACTTTCTCTCCCTCGCTCCATCCCTCATATTCACTCTCTCTTGTCCCTCCCTCCCTCCTTGCCTATATCTGTGTCTCTCTTCTCTTACTCTCCTTATCTTACTCTTTCTCACTCCTTCTCTCTTTATTCTCACTCTCAGTCTTCTTCCCTTTATCCCTTTATCTTACTCCTCATTGTCTATTGTTCTTTATCTCCCGCCCTTCATCTCATTTATTTCTTTTGTCGGTCTAAAACTCTTCAGCTCTCTCCCAAAGTATCTTTGATTCTCCCTTTCTCTTCCACATTACTCAATCTCTCTTCTCTCTCACTCTGCTAATTTCACCATATCTCTTCTCTCTCTCTTGCCCGTCCTCTCTAGCTCTATCTATATCCCTCTCCCCTCCCTATATCCCTTTCTCTTTGTTTTACTCTCTTTTCTTTGTCTTCTCTTTCAAGCTATCTCACTTGCTCGTTCTCTTTTCCTTTCTCTATCTCTTGCTATTTCTATCTCTCCTCTTTCACTCTTCTTAACTCATTTTCTCTTCTCACTCTCTCTTGTTATCTATCTCTCCCTCCTTCATTCTTGCTTTCCCTCCTCTCTCCTTCTCTAACTCTCCCTCTTTGATCTTCCCTCCATCTACCCCTCAGCTTTCTCAATTTTTCTTCTCACTCTAGCTTGCTCTCCCTCTTCTTTTACTCTCTATTCTCTTGTTCCCTTTTTCCCTTTCCCACACTTTCTATATATCGCTATTTCTCTCTCTCTCCTGCTCCCTCTCACTTCCTGTATACTATTTTCTTTTTGCCACCCTCTAACTCTCTCCCTCTCTCTTGGCCTCCTCCACCCTTTTTATATATATCTCTTTCCTCCTTCCTTTTTTCTCCCTCTTCCTTGTTCTGACACACTCGTTCTTTCCCTCTATCTACTTCTTAATCTCTCTTCCATCCATCTCACTCTTATATCT
>NW_018218058.1:19359-20350 GCF_001263595.1 Phalaenopsis equestris | reverse complement strand
CAGTCTCTCTTTCCTTTTCTACTTATTTCCTTTCTTATCTTCTCTCTCACTTTCACTTTCTCTATATCTCTCTTGATCTCTCTCTTCTCTCACTCACACTTTCTTACTCTCTCTAACTCCTCTTTCCATATCTTACCCTCTCTCCTCTCTCCCGCTCTCTCTCACCCTCCCGCCCTCCTTCCCTCCCTTCCTTTGTCACTATAATTCTCTCACTCTGTCACTTTCTTCCTCACTCCCTATTTCTCTTGCTCTATCTCACTCTTCTATCCTTCTCTCACTTTGTCTCTCCCTCTCTCCCTCCCTCCCCCCCTATAACTCAATGTATTCTTCCTCTCTTCTCCCTTTCTCTCTATCTCCCTCTCTCCCCTCCTCTGACTTTCTCACATAATAGAGATAAATTTATATAGAGAGTGAGTGAGAGAGAGATGATGGGAGATCAACCTATCTCACCTTCCGTCTCTCCCTCTCTTGTTCCAACTCCCTCTCTCTCGCTCCCTCATTCTAACTCTCTCTTACTCTACATCATTCTCTCCCTCTCCATATGTTTCTCAATATTTCTATATTTATCAATTGCTCTCTTTATCTTTACCTCTCCCTAGCTCTTTATCTTTCTTCTCCCATATTTTCTCTTGCTAGTGAGAGATAAGAAGAAAGTGAGAAAAATAGTGGGAGAAAAAGATAGAGAGAGAAGAAAGAAAAGCATCTAAAAGTTGAGATAAAGAGAGGTTAGGTTGATAAATAAATGGAGAGAGTAGTCTGAGTGAGAGAGGTAGAGAAAGTGAGAGAGAATAAAGTGAGAGAAGAAAAGTTTTAAGGGGTATTGAGAGAGACCGAGAAAGACATAAAAGAGATGGAGGATAGAGGGAGGGAGGGAGGGGAAATAAGGACAAAGATAGAATGTAAGAGGATAGAGAGAGTGTGTGAAAGAGAGAGAGAGAGAGAGCAGGGTAGGGGGAGAAAGGGGAGGGTAGAGAGGGAGAGAGAATAGAGA
>NW_018218058.1:13770-18131 GCF_001263595.1 Phalaenopsis equestris | reverse complement strand
TGAATGAAGAAAAATCTCTCCCACTCAAACTCTTTCTCTCTCCCTTATCTCTCGCTCTATTTATTTCTACTCTCTCCATTTCTCTCTTGTTCTCTACTCTTTTTTATCTCCACACTCTCCTTACCTCTCCATTTCTTTTATTCTCTCTCTCTAAGGCTCTCTCTCCCTCCCTCATTCCCTCTCCCACCCTCTCTTTATTTCTGCTCTCTCTCTTTCTCTCTCTAACCCTCACTCACTCTATCTATATCTAGCTCTCACACTCTCTCCTGATTTCTATCACTCTCCATTCCTCCCTCTTCATCTCTCTTATATTATTTATCTTTTATGTTCTCATATTTTTTTTGTATCTCTTATGTTTTCACTCTTGCTTGCTATATCGTTCTCTTCTCTCTCTCTCTCTCTCTTGTTCTCTATCTCTCGTTCTCTCAATCACTTCCTCTCTCTCACTATCTTTATTCTTGCTTGCTCTCTCTTTCTTTCTCCTTTTTTATCTCTACTCTCTCTCCCCCCTCTCTATCTCTTAAGCTCTATCTTTTTCTCTCAACCTCTTCCTCTTTTACTAACTCTCATTCTTTGTCACTCTCCCTCTTATATCACTTTCTAACTCTTGTTCTCTCCCTCCTCTCTCATAGCCTGCCCCTCTCCTTCTACTTGTTTCTCTAACACACACTCTCCTTACCTCTTAATTTCTCTCATCCTTTTCCCCTGATGCTCTCTCTCCCTCCCTCATTCCCTCTCCCACCGTCTCTTTGTTCCTCTTTCTCTCTTTCTCTCTCTACCTCTCACTCACTATATATATATCTACCTCTCCCACTCTCTCTAGCTTTCTCTCACCCTCCATCCCTCCCGCCCACCTCTCCCTCACTTTTGTATTATCTATCTCTTATGTTTTCTCGTATTTTTGTATCTCTTATGCTCTCTCTTACTTTTTGTATTGTTCACTTCTATCTCTCTCTCAATCTCTTCATCTCTCTCACTATCTTTTTCTCATCTTTGGTCTCACTTTCTTACTGTTTCTTCTTTATCTCTCCTCTCTCTCATCCCCTCTCTATCTCTCAAGCTTTATCTCTCTCTCTCAACCTCTTCCCTCTACCACTAACTCTCATTCTATGTCACTCCCCCTCATGTATTTCTCTCTAACTCTTGTACTCTCTCTCCTCACTCGTTGTCTGCCTCTATCTACCTTCATTATTTTTTAGGTAACTCTCTCCCTTTTTAACTCTCTCCATTTGTCTCCCTCATGTCTCATTCTCTAACTCATTCTCTCATCCTCATGATGAGAAAAAGAAAAGAGAGAGAGAGCTAGAGAGAGTGATTTAGGAAGACATAAGTGAGAAAGAAAATGAGAGGTAGATAGAAACATGAGAAAAAGATATAGGACAAAGAGGAAAATGACTGAGGCATCTCTTTTTCACTATACATCTCTCTTGTTTTCTCTCCTACTGCTTTTCTCTCACACTTTTTTCTCTGCATCTCACTTGGGTTCTATCACTCACTTTTCCCCCTACCTCTCCCTCCCTTTATCCTTGTTCATCCATGTCGCTTTCTACCTATCAATGCCTCCTACTTTATCGAGTGAGGTAGAGTGAGGTAGAATGTAAGTGATTCTGAGGAAGAAAGAGAAAGAGGAATGAGAGAAAGAGGGAGAAAGAGGGAGAGTGATTCTGAGGGGGAAAGAGCAAAAAAAGGGGAGAGATATAGAGAGAAAGAGGGAGGTAGAGTGAGATAGAATGTGGAATGTAGATGGGAGGGAGGGATGCAAAAAGAGTGAGAGGGTGGGAGAAGAAGGACAACAATAGAAAATGAGAGAGAGACATAAGCAAAGATAGAAATAAAGAGGTTAGGAGGAGAGAAAAAGAGTGAGATTGAGAGAGAGAGAGAAGAGTGAGAGGGGGAGCATGAGAAAGGGAGAGAGAGAGAATGATAGAAATAAAAAAAGAGCAAGATATGAAGAGAAATGCCTCTTTCTCCCTCCCTCTCACACTTCCCCTTACACACACTCTCTCTCATCCTCTCTCTATTCCTTCCTCTCTATCACTCACTCTCTTTGTCAGCCTATCCATGGATGGAGAGGGAGAAGGAGAGCAAGAGAGAGTGTGCGAGAGGCAAAAAGGTAAACAGATAAAGAGACCAATAAAGAAGTGAGAGAAAAGGAGGGTTTGAAATAATGGGAGGGGGAGGGGAGAGTGAAAGAGAGAAAAGAAGAAAAGAGTGAGAGAATGAGCTATAGAAGAGAGATTGATAGGGAGAGAGAAAGATAGAGAGATGGGAGAGAGAGTAACGAAATACATGAAGGGACTATGAGAGAGAATGATAGCTAGATAACGAGAGAGAGTGGAGGGATGGTCAGAGAGGGAGGGGGTGCTAGAGAGAGAGTGAGAGAGAATTAAAGAATGAAAATACAAAAGATATCAAATAGGGGGGATAAAGAAGAGTGTGAGTAAGAGAGCAATGTAGAGAGAGGAAGAATGTGGCCAAGAGAGAGAAAGAGAATGTGGGAGAGAGAATGAGCGAGCGAGAGAGATTGAGAATGTGGGAGAGAGAATGAAAGAAGGAGAATGAGATTGATAGAAAAGTGAGATGGAGAAGGATAATAATGTTAGAGAGCGTAAGAGACTTGGAGGATGAGGTAAGAGGAAGAATGTGAGATAGAGAGATAAAGAAAGAGAAGGAAAGAGAGATAGAGAGATTGAGGAAAAGTGAAAGAGGGAGAGATAGAAAAATGAGTGACAGAGAGGTAGGGAGAGAGACTTGATGAAGGTCTCATTGTTCTTCTCTTCTAAATGATATTTTGTCTTCTTTTTCTTGTAGGCCTATAAATAGGTTGTATTTCAAATGAGAAGGAGTTGACTTTTAGTTGGGCAAAAATTTGAATTTGATTGTGATCTCACGGTTTCTCTTAGGAATCCAACCGAACCTTTTGACCATCTTCCAAGGAGTTCTTCCCTAACTTATCAAATGGATTTCGACCCCATTTGTGGAGTCAACCATTGTACCAAGTTTCTTTTCTCATGTCAAGCAAAGGGCGAGTTTCTCATACCAATGTTCTTGTTTCTGTTGAGCATTTGGTGAAGGTTTATCTACATCCATTTATTCTTATAGCCAAGTTTTACACCTCCTTTAGCTTTGTTTTTTTTGGGATGATTTCAAGTGTTTCATGTATTACATGTGATTGCCATTATTTCCCCTCAATTTTCTTATTACATCAATAAGTGACAAGCAGAGAGAACAGGAGAGAGAGGGAGAGAGTGATAGCAATAAGGTGTGAGAGATCGAGAGAGGGAGAAAGATGAGGGATAGACAAAGTGGGAGAGGGAGATATGGAAAAATAGGGATGGGTGTGAGAGAGAGGGTTAGAGAAAAGTGGGAGAAGGAGACATGGAAAAATAGAGATGGGCGTGAGAGGGGGATAGAGGAAGAAAAAGAAATATGGAAATAGAGAAGGAAGAGAAAGAAAAGGGAGAGAAAAAGAGAGATAGAGAGAGAGAATTAAAGAAGAGAGAGAAGAAAGAACAAAAGAGATTGAGAGAGAATATAAGAGGTAGAGAAAAAAATGTATGGGAGATCTTAAAAAGAGTAGAGAAGGAAAGGAGAGGATAATAGAGAGGGAGGAAATGTGATAAGGAGGGGAGAAACAGGGTCGTAATGTGGGAGCGTTTGACGGTTGGAATGAGGTAGATATAGATAAAGAGACAGAGACTAAGAGAAAAGAAAAGAGGAGAGATAGGGAGAGTGAGAGAAAAATCAATTGATAGAGAATGAGAGAGAAAGAAGATAGAGTGAAAGAAATGATAAGAGTGAGAGAGAGCAAGAGAGAGGAAAAAAGAGGAGGAAGGGAGAGTGAGATAAAGAGATAAAGGATGTGAAGGAGGGAGGGAGAGTGAGGCAGAGAGTGGGAGTGAGGGAGGGGGGAGAGAGAGTGAAGAGACTAAGAGTGAATGAGAGATGACTAATAAAGAGAAGAGTAAAAGAGAGAGAGCAAGAGAGCAAAAAAGGTGGGATGTGAGAGAGATAGAATAAACATGCAAGTGAGAGAGACTGAAAGGTGGAAAGATGGAGAGAGATGAGAGAGGTAAAAAGTCGGGGAGAGATAAAGGGAGTGAGAAAAAGGGTGCGATATACAGAGAGGTAGGGTAGAGATGGGAAGAGAGAAAGAGAGAGAGAGAGAGTATGATAAAGAGAGGGAGGGTTAGAGTGAATGAAAAGAGAAAGGGAGAGTGAGTGACGGTGGGAGGGAGAGAGACATAAAGAATTGAGAGAAGAAAGAACGACTGATTTTGAGAGAGAATATAAGAGTTAGAGACATAGAGAGAGAAAATGTATGAGAGATGGTAAGGAGAGTAGAGAAGGGAGGAAAAGAA
>NW_018218058.1:9229-12980 GCF_001263595.1 Phalaenopsis equestris | reverse complement strand
AAGAAATGGAGTAAAAGTAAATGAGAAAGAGAGAAAGGATAAGAGATAGGGAGAGAGTTTAGAAGAAAGGGAGAGAGATATAGCAATAAGGAGTGAGAGAGAGCTAGGAAGAGGGCGATAAAAGGCTGAGAGTGAAAGGCTTGTGGGTGATGAATAGGGCGATAATAGCTGGGTGATGAATAGGCCAAGTGGGGAAGGGAGGTAGGGGGAGATAAAGAGACGAGACTGCGAGAGAGATAGAGGGAGAGTGAGAGAGAAATAAATGGAGGTAAATAGAGAATGAGAAAGAGTGGGAGAGAAAGAGCAAAATCTGAGGAGAAAGAAGAGAGAGCAAAAGAGGTAGAGTGAAAGAGTGGGAGGGAGAGAAATAAAGTTTTGAGAGAGAAATAAAGGTTTAAGAGAAGAAAGTAAGAGAAAAAGTAGGGAAATAAAGGGAAGATGGGAGATCAAGAGGGAGAGAAAGAGGGACGTAGGGTAGGAGTTTTTTAGGGTTAGAATGGGGAGAGATATAGAGTAATAGAGAGTGTGAGAGAAAGAATATAGAGTGAGATGGATAATAAGAGAGAGCTAGAGAGAAAAAGAGAGTGTTAGAGTGGGATAGGGGAGAGAGAGACGGTGAGAACGAGTAAAGGGGAGCAAACAAATAGATTCAAAGAAAGAAAAGATAGATAGAAAGAGGGGTGTCAAAGAGAGAGTGCTTACAGAAGATAGATAGAGAGAAACCCAGGAGTGATGGGGAGAAGAGAGACCAAGAGAGAGAGTAAGAGAGAGGCGATAAAATAGAAAGAAACATTAACAAACAGAGAGAGACAGATAGAGCAAGAGAAAATAGAGATAAGAGAGATAGGGAGAGAGGGAGGCATAAAGAGCTAAAGAGAGTGAAGGAGGGAAAGGGGGATGAAGACAAGAAGAAAGAGAGAGAAGGATAAAGATAGAGTGACGAAACAATGGAGGGAGAGGGAGAGAAAGGACTAAAGTGACAAAATTAGAAAGAAAGAAGTAAAGGAGGGCAAGAGAGAAGAGTGAGTGATGGAAGAGTAAAGATATTGAGAGAGAAAGAAAGTACGAGAGGTAAGAGAAAAAGAAAATGGGAGAGATATAGAGTGATAGTGTGGAAGAGAGAGCTAGTGAGAAGTAGAAAGAGAAGAGATCGAGAGAGAAATGGAGACAAAGTTGGGGAGGGAGAGGGATGGAGTGAAAGATAGAGAGAGATAGAGAGTGCAAAAGATGGAGTGCGAGAGAGGAATGGTGAAAGTGGGAGAGAGAGAGGGATGGAGTTAAAGAGAGAGAGAGTGCATTATTGCTCACTCTTCGTCTTTTCCTTGTTCACTAAATCACCCTTACTCTATCTTCCCTTACCCTCCATTCTCTTTCTATTTCTCTCTCTTACACTCTCTCCCTCTCACACTCTAATTTCCTTTCTCTCCCTCTTTAATCATTCTCACCCACTCCCTCTGTGTCTCACTTTTCACCCATTCCCTCTCTTAATCTCTGTCTCACTCTATGTTCTATTCTTATTTCTCTATATATTTCTCTCTTCTCTCTCTCAAGTTTTCTCTTATCTCTTAATCACTTTCTCTTCTGTCTACTCTCATCTATCTCTCATTATTTCTCACTTTCTCTCGTACATCTCAGTTTGCTTCTCTCACCTTCCCCATCCCCCTTCTCTCTCCTTATCTTTCACACATTTGCTGTCTTTCTTACCCTCTCTTGCTCTCTCTTTCCTCATTCTCTTCTCCTTCTATTTTGCTCTTGCTCTTTTTATATCTCTTCAATTTCACTTTCACTCTCACTCCCTCCCACTTTCCCTCTATTTTTTTCCTCAAATCTTACTCTGCATGATCTCTATCCCTCTAGCTTGTTCTTCCCCTTCTATCTCGCTCCCACTCTACCTCTTATTATCTCACTTCTGCCCTTCATATTTATCTTACTCCCTCTTTTTTTTGCCCACTTCTTCTTTCACTCTTCTCTCTCTCTTTCCATTATCCTCTCTCTCACCTGTCTTTCCCTCTTCCCATCTTTCTCTCACACCTCCTTGATATCTCTCCCCCCTCTCTATCATACTTTTGCTCCCACTCTCATGTCTTCTCTTATTCTCCTATTTCTATCTTATTCTCTTGTTTGCTGCCTCTCTTGTTCTTTTACTCACACTTACTCTCGTCATCCACTCTATCACTTTCTCACTCTATCATTCTCTCTCTTACTCCATCTTCCCTCACTTTAACCCACCCTCTATGTTTTTATCTCGCTCTCTATCTCACTCCGTCCCTCCTCTCTCTCCAGCTATCTCTATCATAATAATCTCTCACCCACACTCTCTACCTTCTCCCAACCTCTCTGTTATTTTCTCTCTCTCTCCTTTTTATTGCTTGCTCTCTATCTCTCTAGCTCACTCTTTGCCCCTCTCGCTCTCGCTCCCACTTTACCTCTTAACTCTCTCTTTCTTTCCCTGTATCTGATTCTCTCTATGCCCCTCCTTCTCTCTCTCTTTGTGTATCTCTCCTCTAGCCTTCATCCCCCTTATCCCAAATATCTCTCTCCTCCCTCCTTCTTTCTTGCTTGCTCCATCTCACCCTTGCTCTCTCCCGCTTTCTTATGCTTGCATTCACAATCTCAATCTCCCCTCTTCGCTCTCCCCCTCACTTACTCTTCATCTCTATCTCTCCCTCACTCTCTCCTGCCCTCTCTATAATATCACTTGTTCTCCCACACACTCTGTCTCTTCTCACTCTCTAAATCTCCTCCCACTCTCTCTCTTGATCTCTCTTTCTCTCTACTCTCTCTCATTCTCCCTTCCACCTTTCCTTTCACTTTCAACTTCTCTGCAATCTTTCTTTATTTATCTTTCTCTCCTCTCTCTCTCTCTCTCTCTCTCACGCTCTATATATCTCACCCTCCCTCTCCATTCTCTCACTTTCTCTCCCATTCCTCCCTCCCTCCTCAATTTCTTTCTCTCTCTTCTTCCTTGGTTTCTCTCTCCTTATCACTCTCATTCACTCTCTGACACTTCTCTATCTCTCCTTTGTCTTGCTCTATTATTTTCTTTCTCTCCATCCCTAGTTAGTGCACCATTTTCTCTCCATTTTATGTTTTGCCCTCCTTCCTTCTCTCTATCTCTCTCTTTCCTCCTTTTCTCTTTTTCCCTCTCCCTTCTCTTGCTTACTCTTCTCTCTCCTTTTTATGCTTACACTCGCTTCATCTCTCTTCTTCGCTCCTTCTTTTTCTCTCTCAAAAGCTCTAACTCTCTTTCTCCATCTTTCACTCCCACTCTCCATAACCCCTTCTCCGTCTCAAAAGCTCTCACTCTCATCCTGTCATGCTTAAGTATAAGCATGACAGGGAGAAAAGTTTGAAAGAGAGAAGAATTGACAAAAGAGAGATATAGAAAAAGGGGGAGAGAGATGGACATTAAAAAAGAGTAAGAGAAAGAGAGAGAAGAATGAAGAGTAAGTGAGAGTGAGAGACAAACAGAGATGGAATAAGAAAGACTACGGGAAGAAAGAGAGATAGAGCAAAAGAGGGAGAGAGGAAGTGCAAGTATAAAGCGAGAAAGATTGAAAGAGGAATGGAGAGAGATGGGGAGGGGAGAGAGAGAGAGGCAAAATGAAGTGAGGGATGGAGGGAGGGAGGATGATATAGAAATTTAGAGATAGTGGGAAGAGAGAGGGAGGGAGGGAGAAAGAAAGAAGAAAGGAAGAGTGAGAATTGCTAGAAAGATAGGAGGACAAGTGAGAGAGGAGGGAGGAGAGCG
>NW_018218058.1:7206-8353 GCF_001263595.1 Phalaenopsis equestris | reverse complement strand
CTTGCTTTCTCTCATCCTATCTTATATCTTCAGTAAGAGTGAGGAAGAAAATGCAGGAGAGATTGATTGGGAGATAAAACCAGAGGGTGTGAGGGATATAGAGCATGAGAATGAGAGGGAGAGTAAGGGTCCTTTTGGGGCAGCTTATTTGGTGCGGTGACATTTTGAAAACACACCTGGCCTAATTGGGTAAACTGTGTTTTGGCAGCTTATGCATTTTCAAAATGCTGAAAACAACATTTTCACACCGCACATATCTAAGTGCGATAGCAGTTTTCTAGTAGCGACCTAGCTTTTTCGAAAAAAAATAAAAATTTTTAATATCCACTGCACCTAGTTTATCAATAGATTATTTTTAATGAGCTTATCAGCAGATTATTCAATAAGTTGCAGCTACCCCAAACAGTCCCTAAGAGGGAGGAGGGAGAAAAAGAATAGAGAAGAGAGATAAAGTAAGAGAGAAGGAAAAGAGGGAAGAAGGGAGAGAGAAAGAGAGAGCAACATATAGGAAGATAGATGGAGAGTGAGAGAGAGAGAGAGATAGAGGAGGTCTAACAAAGGTAGAGAAATAAAGTGGGAGTGAGAATGGGAGTGACAAAGAGAGAGAGAGAGAGAGAGTGCAGTAGAAAGGTGAAGCTTTTAAGAGAGAGCACAAAGGATGTAGAGAAAGAGAAAAATAGTAAGAAAAAAAATAGAGATATTATGAGAGAAAAAAAGAAAAAGGAAGGAAGGCGGCCGGAGGGAGTGATATAAATTGAAAAGTGCGAGCTAGAGAGAGAAAAAATAGGAGATGAAAGAGGGAGGGAGGGATGGAGAGTAGAGAAAGAAGATGAATAGGGGGGATAGAGAGGTTGTTAATGCAAGAGATATAAGAAAGGGGAGCGAGCACAAGAAAAAAATAGAGAGAGTTGAGAGTAAGAGAGATAGAGGAAGAGAGGGAGGGACTGAGAGAAAGAAACATGATCTCTCTATATTTTCTCTCTCCCTCTATTGCTTATCTTTATTAAATTTTACTGTCACTCTTAACCTCTCCCTCACTCTTTCTCTCTCTTTCTCTCTCACCATTCTCCCTCTCTCGCTCTCTCTATCATCACACACTCCCTCTCTCCTTACCTTTTTCCCTCACTCTCTTCTTCTCCCTCTCTCT
>NW_018218058.1:4630-6479 GCF_001263595.1 Phalaenopsis equestris | reverse complement strand
CAATAGAGAGATAGAGAGAGTGAGAGGTAAGAGAGGGAGGACAGAGACAATGAGAGTGACATGAATAGAGAGACATAATTAGGTTGATCTAGACTGAGAGAGAGGGAGAGAGGAAAAGGAGTGTGTGAGAGAAAAGTAGGGAGAAGATTGAGAGAGATAAATATGGATAGGGAAAAAGGGAGAGAGTGAGAGAGAGGAAGAGAAAAAGGAGCAATATGGAGCCAGAGTGAAAAAGATGGGAGAGTGGGAGAGAGAGAAAGAGGCAAAGCTCGAGAATGAGTGAGAACGCAAGAGTGAAGAAGAGTTGAAGAGAAACATAGAGAGATAGAGAGTGAGAGAGGTAGAAAGAGAAGGTAGGGAGAGGGACTAATAGAGAAGTGGAGAGGGGGAGAGAGTGAGAATAGAGATATGGGAGGGAGATCAAGACTGATAAATAGAGGGAGGAGTAGAAGAGAATGATAAAACAATTAAGGGAGAGAGAGAAAGAGCAAAGAAGAGAGGAAGGAGCAAGCAAGGGAGAGAGAGCAAGAGGAGTAAGAGTTTGTGATAGGGAAGAAAGGGTGAAAGAATGGTAATGTGAGTGAGAAAGAAAGAGATAACAAGAGCTAGAAAGAGTAAGAATAAGAAAGATATGAACAAAATAAAGAGATAGACAGAGAGAGGAAAAATAATGAGAGAAGACAGAGTAAGAAGGAGTGACTGAGGGAGGGGGAGGAAGAGCGAGGGAGAGAGAGTAAGAGAAATAAGGAAGGATATATAGAGAATGAGAGATGAAGAGAGGGAGAACGAAATTGAGAGGAGAGAACAGAGGGAGATCATAAGAGTAAGGTGGGGAGAGAAAAAAAAGACGGATAGAGTTAGAGAGGGAGGGAGAGAAGAGAGAGGGAGGAAGAGAAGGATGGTGAGAGAGATGGAGAGAGAAAGAGAAAAAAGAGGGATAAAGTGTCATATGGGAGGGAGGTGGGTAAGGAAAGAGGGGTAGAAAGAGTGGGGTAGAGTGGGAAGGAGAGGGACAAAGGGAGAGAGAGAGTGGGAGGGATGGGAAGAGATATGAAAAACGAAAGAGTAAGAGGAGAACTAGAGAGTACGAGCAGGGCAGAGAATGAGTGAAGGAAAACAAGAGAGGGAGTTAGAGTGAGAGGTGGATAGAGGGCTAGCAAGAGAGAGATAAAGAGAGAGAGATTGTAATATAGAGTGAGAGAAAGAACTTGAGAGAGTGTGTGATAGAGAGAGAAAGAGTGAGGAAGGAAAGGCAAGAGAGATTGATTGGGAGATAAAGCCAGAGCGTGTAAGGGATATAGAGCATAAGAATGAGAGGGAGAGTAAGAGGGAGAGCGAGGGAGAAAGATGAAGAGTGAAGAGAGATAGACTAAGAGAGAAGGAAGGAGGGAAGGAGGGAGAGAGAAAGAGAGCAACATATAGAAAGATAGAGGGAGAGTAAGAGAGAGAGATAGAGATAGAGGAGGTTTAATAGAGATAGAGAGATAAATTGGGATTGAGAATGGGAGTGACGAAGAGAGAGAGAGAGTGCAGTAGAAAGGTGAAGGGATTAAGAAAGAGCACAAAGGATGTAGAGCAAGAGAAAAATAGTGAGAGAGGAAATAGAGATATTATGAGAGAATGAGAGAAAGGAGGGAAGGGGGTTGGAGAGGGATATAAATATAAAAGTGCAAGCTAGAGAGAAAGAAAAATAAGAGAGGAAACAGGGAGGGAGGCAAGGAGAGTTGAGAAATAATAAGGATAGGGGGGATAAAGAGGTTGATAGTGCAAGAGTTATAAGAAAGGGGAGAGAGCACAAGAAAAAATAGAGAGAATTGAGAGCAAGTGAGATAGAGGAAGAGAGGGAAAG
>NW_018218058.1:2522-4582 GCF_001263595.1 Phalaenopsis equestris | reverse complement strand
GGGGCAGAGAGGGAGAGAGATGACAAAAAGTAAGAGAAAGAAAGAGGCAGATAGAGTAAGAGATGAGTAGAAATGTAAGAGAAAGAGAAAGAGAGAAGTAATAATATAAGAGAAAGAGAAAGAAAGAGGGTGGGAGAGTGATAGAGCAAGATCGTAGGAGAGAGAGAGAGGGAGATTGATAAAGATTGAGATCATGGAAAAGAGACGGGGGAGAGAGAAAAAAAGAGTCTTAGGAATAAATTGAGATGGAGGGCAGGTGAGAGGGAGAGAGGGAGTTAGAAAAAGGGAGGGAGATTGAGAAAGAGGAGAGAGAATGAGTGAGAAACAAAAGAGTGGGAGAGAGTGAAAGAGACGAGGAATAGAGATAATGAGAATAAAAGAGATAAAGTGACTTAGAAAAGATTGTTTGAGAAAGGTGAGAGAAAGGGAGATAGAGGGATAGAGGGCAAGCGAGTGAGAAAGATGGAGGGAGGGAGGAAGAGGGAGGTCAAACGAGAAACAAAGTGGGAGAAAGAGTGAGAGGGAGAGAGTGTGGGAGGAGAGAGGGATAAAGGGAGAGAATGTGGATGGAAGAGAGAGATAAGAATTTGAGAGAGAGAGCAAGGTGTAAGAGGGAAGCAATAGATAGAAAGAGCGAGAGAGAAATAATAAATGAAAGTGAGTTAGAGAGAGGATGATAAAGTAAAAGAGATAAAGAGAGAGATTATGAAGGAGTGAAGAGAACAGAGATTGTGAGATGAGAGAAATTGAGGAAGAGAAGAAGGAGAGAGAAAGAAATGGAGAGAGTTTGTGAGGGAGAGATGAAGAGATAGATTAGAGGAGGGTATAGAGAGAAAGAGATGAACAAGAGAGAAAAAGAGTTGGTTAGGAGAGAGATAATGATGAGATAGAAGAGAGAGTAAAATAGAGTAAGCAAATAAGACACACAAAAAGGAAGAGAGAGCGAGAAAGATAGAGAAAAAATGAGAGAGGGAGAGCGGAAGATAAAGCTTGTGAGAAAGAAAGAGAATAAGAAATGGAGAGCGAGCAAGGCAGAGAGAGGGAGGGGATAGGAGGTAGAGAATGGAGGGCAGAGAGAGGAGGGGAGAGGGAAAGTTTGAGAGAGGATGATGCAGAGAGGGAGAGTGAAAGAAGAGCAAGAGTGAGAGTGCTAGAGAGAAGAGAGAGAAAGAGCAAGAGATCAAGTAAGAGTGAGTGAAATGGTAAGAGTGCAAGAGAGAGGGGGGAAAGGAGAAAGTAAGAAGAGCCAAGAAAGTTGGTGAGATAGGAAGAGAAAGTAATAAAGAGAGTGAGATGAAAAAAGAGATGGAGGGAGAGCGATAGGGTGATAAAGAGATAGAGAATAGCGAGAAAGACAGAGAGAGAAGGATTAAGAGAGACTAAGAGATGAAAGAGAGACAAAGCAAGAGAGAATGAGAGAGAGGAAGTACAAGGATAATAAGAAAGAAATAAAAAGAGGGGTGAGAGAGGAAAAATGATGTCAAGAAGGGAGGGAGGGAGGGAGATATAGAAATTGAGAGATAGTGGTAAGTAAGAGTGAGGGAGAGAGAAAGCAAGAGGGAGGGTGGGAGAAAAAGGGACAAAGATAAATAATAGAAAGAAAAAAAGAGTAGCAAAATCAAAGAGTGAAAGAATAGAGTGGAAGAGAGCGAACGATTGAGCATAGGAGCTAAAGAGTTTGATAGAGGGAGGGTGAGTATTGCTGTAAAAATAGAAGTGAGAGAGATAGGGAGGGAGATAAGTGAGAGTGAGTGATGAAGGGTGGGATAGAGGGAGAGAGAGAGACCATAAGGAAGATAGAGCGAGAGGAATAAAGGGGGAAGGTTATAGAGAGGTTAAGAGAGTGAGAGAGCGAGGGTGGAGATAGAGAGAGTGGAAGTGAGAGATATAAAGAGAAGATAGATTGAGAAAGGATAAATTATAGATAAAAGAGAAGAGAGAGTGGAGAGAAAAGAGAGAGATATAAGGAGAGAGGAAAAGTGGGTGAGAGCAATGAAAGAGAGAGAGAGAGATAAAGAGAGGGAGAAAAATGGATGGAGAGAGGTAGATAAAGAGAGGGA
>NW_018218058.1:0-992 GCF_001263595.1 Phalaenopsis equestris | reverse complement strand
AGAAAGAGAGAGAGAGATTTAAATAAGAAAGAAGAAAGAATGAAGGAGGTTGAGAAAGAAAGAGAAATAAAATGTATGAGAGATCATAGGGAGAGTAGAAAAGGGAGGGAGAGGGAAAAGAGAGAGAGGAAATAGAGAGAGAGGAAAGTAGATAGAGAGAAGAAAAAAAATGGACGTAGGGAGAGAGCATTTGAGGGTTGTAATGAGGGAAGAAAGAGAGGGCTTGGAAGAGAGAGGTTTGTGGAGAGAGAAAAAACGAGTGACAAAGAGTAAGAGAGAAAGAAGAAAGAGTGAGAGAGATGATAAGAGAGGTAAGAAGAGAAGGACAGAGGGTGACTATGATAAAGAGATAATGGATGTGAATGAGGGTGGGAGAGTGAGACAGAGAGAGTGGGAATGAGGGAGGGAGGGAGGTAAGGAAGATAGAGAGATGAAAGAGAGTGATAGAGGAAGAGTGAGAGAGATAGAGGGAGAAAAAGAGAGATGGAAAGAGAAAGAGAGAGGGAGAGAAGGAGAGAGTGTTAGAGAATTAAGAGAGATTGAGAGAGAGCAGGAGAGATAGAGAGAACAGGAGAGATAGATAGAATGGTCTGAAGAAGATAAAGAGAGTAGAGGAAAGGAGGCAGGGGAAATAAAAAGAGAAGGGGGATAAATAAGGGGAGAAAGAGGGATGTAGGATGGTATTGTTTGAGGGTTGAAATGGAAGAGAGATATGGAGTAGTGGAAAAGAGCAAGCAGGTGAGAGAGCAAGTGAGAGAGAGTGAGAGAGTTATAGGGAGCGAGATATTTTCTTCCCCTCCTTCCATCTCACGCCCTTTCTCTTAATAACTTCCTCTTCCATCTACTCTCAACTATCTCTCATTATTTCTCTCTCTCCATTTTTTACTCACTCACTTCTCTTTTAATATTTATCTCCCTTTCTCCTCTTTCTTGCTTTCTCTCTATCTCTCTATCTCACTCTTTTCCCTTCTGTCTCGCTCCTACTCTACCTC
>NW_018218057.1:0-320 GCF_001263595.1 Phalaenopsis equestris | reverse complement strand
TTCCCCATTTAAAATATTTTTTATTTAATAAATACTTATGAAATTAAAATAAATCTTAAAATTTAAATAAAATTCAAAAAATCATGAAATTTGGTCCAAAGGCTTCTCTGGTCTAGGTCTACCTCTAGGAAAAATTTTAAGAAATTAGGATTTACATTGGTCAAGTTAGGAATTTTCTTTGAAGAATCTTATTTTTGCATAAAAATAATTATATAAATTAAATTAAATTTTGAAAAATCACATTTTTTTCCTCTAAAGTCTTAATTGACCCATGAATGAGGTGCAATAAAAATTTCAAAGTCATTTAAATTGAATTTGAT
>NW_018218056.1:8885-9382 GCF_001263595.1 Phalaenopsis equestris | reverse complement strand
ATTTTGATCATTTTGGTTTGCCATTTCTCTAATTTATTTGTATTTTTCAAGAATTTTAATTTTTTTGGTTTTTTTATTTTTTTAACAGTTCTTTCTAATTCAGAATCATAGGGCACTAGTCATTCAGAACCTGAACTAAGCATACACTAACATAAAATAAAATAAAATTAAACACACACAAAATAAAATACAATAACTTAAAGTTTAAATAAGACTTTCTAAAAAATAGAAATTTGCTTTTAAATCAATATATTCTTTTCAATTTTCACTTCACTTCCCCAGCAAAGGCGTCAAAAACTTGATCCCGAAGCTACTTATATGCAATAATATAACAATAATTTTGATTATATTTTTCACTTATATTTCCTTATAGTGCAACAAATCCATAAACATGATCCTGAAGAAAAATAAGAATTTAAATTTTAATTTATATATATTGGGATACTATGAAAGTATACATATAGTTATCAAGTAATATAGGACTTTTTTATTAAGAC
>NW_018218056.1:5849-8704 GCF_001263595.1 Phalaenopsis equestris | reverse complement strand
GATAACTTGAGTTTTTATAGAAGAAAAACACTAAATATGAAAATATCTTTCTCCTTATCATGAATCAGTAATAAGTATAGGAATTTTGTTGTGGAGTATGCATATTGTGTTATGCCAAATAGGAGCAATAATATTATTTACCCTTACTAGAGATGTTGTAAAGAACATTGGCTAAGTTAAAGTTTGAATAGTTATGAGACTAGCTAGGCAAGGTAGATACTAGCTCTCACTCTAGAGTTCTTCAATTCTCTCCACCTAGAGGCTAACATCTCATATCAGAACCTAAAATAATAAAGCAAGTTGGGGGCTTTAACATGTCCCTTTAAAGTTCTCTAACTGTACACCCTTCAATGAATACTTTTTTATTTATTTGCACTCAATTATTGAACTACATTTTCATTCATACAACCTCATGTGATTCTTTCCAATTGTTGACTGAGACAATACCAGCCTGGTTCTTACATTTTTAGACAACAAATTTTAATATCTGGATTGGCCAAATCAAGAAGTAAATGAAGTACATGGATTTAAATCATCACAACTTATTCCAACATTAAAGATCAATACTCGCCACAACTTCCATCCAACACTCAATTACTTATCATTTTAAGAAGAAAGATAAAGAGAACTACTCAGAATCCATTGAGTAAATAAAATATCAATTTAGTTTAAAAATAGAAATCATTGTCAAACCAATAAAAAGTCTCAATTAAAACCAAAAGTAGTCTAAAACAAATGATAAAATCTTATCTCAAGTCCTCCACCAAAATTTTGAAGTTCCATTGAATCTCTTCTTTTTTACAACACTCTCAATATAAAACAAAAATAAAAAGGATAAATATGTGGTGCCTGAAAATCTCTCCAAGTAACTACCGAATATTAGAACTTTCAAAACTTTCCCAATACTTTCAGGACCCCTTTCAAAGTCAATCTTTCTTCTTTTATATTTCTCCAAAAGGTTCCTTGGTATCTCTTTAAAATGTGTCTTGATTCGATGTATTTCCCCAAGAGATGCATCCTTTCCCAATAATTTTTGTCCATGGTGGTTGTAACCACCTATTAAGCAAATAGGTGCCTCAAAAATCTCTTCAGAATTCATAAAAACCAAATTTACTCATCCAATAACTACCACTGACGCATAAGCGTGGGGCCTCTGGTGCTTAGGCGCGGCCTTATCTGTTTAACCGACGCTTAAGCGCCAGATCTGCCGCTTAGGTGCCAAAAGACTTTTGTACATTTTTCACCTGTTTGCTCCAAATTTGATCCTTTTTCACTCCTTTAAACATTTTTCATCTTTTTACATGTGCCCAAAAGAAAAACACAAAAATACCTTCCATTAAAGCGCAATATCACAAAAATAGGTATAAAAATGTGTCTGAAAACACTATATATTTTAGGCATATCATGTACCTTCTGAAGAAACTCAACAAATAATTGAAAGATGTCATGATTCTGAATTTGGAGGACATTTTGGAATAAATAGAACTGTACATAAAATTTTACAAGCTGGATTTTATTGACCTACTCTTTTTAAAGATGTTAATGAATATATTAAAACGTGCGATCGATGTCAACGAGTAGGAAATATTTCTAGAAGAAATTAAATGCTTATAAATTACACATTAGAAGTTGAAAATTTTGATGTGTGGGGATTAGATTTTATGGGACCATTTATGCCTTCATTTGAGAATTTTTATATGTCACTTGCTGTTGATTATATGTCCAAATGGATTGAAGCTATCGTTGTACCTAGATGTGATGCTCGTAGTGTTTCTAAATTTTTAACTAAAAATATTTTTACAAGATATGGAATGGCGAGAGTAATTATTACTGATGGAGGATCTCATTTTAAAAATAGGAGAATAAAAAAATTGATTAAGAAATATGATATTATGCATAAATTCTCTACTGCTTATCATCCTCAGACTAGCAGTCTAACAGAGATATCAAATAGTAAAATTAAATAAATTTTAGAAAAAGATATAAATCCTTATAAATTGGATCAGTCTGCTAGATTAGATACTGCATTATGGGCATATAGAATTGCTTATAAGACTCTCATAGGAATGTCCCCAAATATACTTATTTTTGATCGATCAATAACTTATCCAAAAAAATTTATAGAAGATGTATTAATAAAAGTGGATAAATTTATTTTCCTTGTAGACTTTATAATATTAAATATGGAGGAAGATAAAGAGATTCCTATTATTTTGGGGAGACCATTTCTTGCAACAAGGAGAGCTGTGATAGATGTGTAAAAAGGAGAATTAATAATGAGAGTTAAAGATCTAGAAGTCAAAATTAATATTGCAAAGGCTATGAAAAATCTTGTAGTAGAAACAGACAATAAATGTTTTAGGATGGAAGTAATTGATTATTTGAGTAATGAACAATTTAAGGAAGGGTTTGAAGACAAAGTAAAGCAAGGAAAATTTTTTGAAAACAATGATGAAATGATAGAAGAAGTTTTAGATTATATTCAGGACAAATTTGAAACATTAGATTTGATGGAAAATGATAATAAAAATCTTATTCCTTCAAGTATTCAACCACCTGAACTTGAACTGAAGATATTACTTGCTCATTTAAAATATGTATCTTAGGAGAGTTGTCTACATTGTCTGTTATTATATCTTTTGAATTAACTGAAATTCAAGAACAAGAACTAATAGAGATGTTGAAAAGATACAAAAAAGGCTTTCGGATGGACTTTAACAGATATTAAAAGATTTAGTCCTTCAATTTGTATGCACAGAATTCTATTAGATGAAAATTACAAACCTAAAGCTGGTCCTTAGAGAATATTAAACCCAATAATGAAAGAAGTTGTTAAAAAAGAAATTTTAAAATGC
>NW_018218056.1:0-5679 GCF_001263595.1 Phalaenopsis equestris | reverse complement strand
AAAAGATCACTTTCCTTTACCCTTTCTAGACCAAATGTTGGATAAATTGGCTGGAAATAAATATTATTGCTTTTTAGATGGATATACCGGGTATCATCAAATTCTAATTGCTTTAGAGAATCAAGAGAAAACAATATTTACAAGGCCATATAGAACATTTGCGTTCCTTAGAATGTCTTTTGGACTATGCAATGTACCTGCAATATTTCAAAGATGTATGATGTCAATTTTTAGCAATTTTATTGAACATGGAATGGAAGTGTTTATGGATAATTTTTCTGTATTCAGAACTTTGTTTGAATTATGTTTAAATAATTTAGAAAAATTTTTGAAAATATGTGAAAGAATCAACCTAGTACTAAATTAGGAAAAATGTTAATTTCTGGTTACATGAGGCATTGTACTTGGGCATAAAATTTCCGAAAATGACATGGAAGTAGATCCTGCAAAAATTTAAGTTATTGAAAAATTACCACCTCGTACTAATGTTAGAGGGATAAGAAGCTTTCTAGGACATGTTGATTTTTGCAGGTGTTACATTAAAAACTTTTCAAAAATAACTGAGCCTTTATGCCAAATTTTAGAATAAGATAAAAAATTTGATTTTAACAAAAAATGCATAAAAACAATTGAATTATTGAAGGACAAATTAATCACTGCACCTATAACAGTTCCACCTCACTAAGAAAAACCATTTGAAATAATGTGCGATGTCAGTGATTATGCTATTGGGGCTGCTTTAGGATAAAGGCACAACAAAATTTTTAAGTAATATATTATGTTAGTACAACTCTCAATAATGCTCAAATTAACTGCACTACTACTAAAAGAGAGTTATTTGCTATTATTTTTTCCTTTGATAAATTTATACTTTACTTAATTGGAACAAAATGTATAGTGCATACAAATCATTCTGCTATTATATACTTGATGCAAAAGAAGGATGTTAAACCAAGATTAATTAGATGGATACTTCTTTTGCAAGTGTTTGATTTTACCATAGCTGATAGAAAGGTAAATGATAATCAAATAGCTGATCATTTGTCTAGACTTGAAAGAGAAATATTAACTAATTTTGCCAGCTATTTGATATTCAACTAAATCTCAAGGCCGTAAATGAGAATCACCCTTAAGAAAGCAGGACTAACCTACTATTTACTACCCCTGCATGCGATTATAAGAAATAGATAAATATAAAAACTTTGCGCATACATGCTTCCAATTGAAGCTGGATAAAATTTAGAGAAAGATCACTTGTACGGTCTTCTGCATTATCTATTTTGATAATAAAAATAATAAACAACACTAAATTTAGTTTAAAAGAAAAGGCATGGGATTGCCTGCAAATCCAATTGTCCGTCAGAAAAATGGCAACATTCATATAGTAAAAAATACTTTCAAAAGGCAATAGTAAGACGTGAAAAGAAAACCAACTGATTTCATTTTTAATCTTTCAAAAAAAAACGCAAAAAAGAAGACCTCACCCTTCTTTGTACTACAAGATGCTGATAGAATGATGTGATTAACTGCAACCAAAAAAAAAAAAAAAAAAATTGCATTAGTTAAGTATGAATTTCCATAAAATTAAAATATCCAAAAGCCAAATACAAGACCATACATTTCATTTGATCACTATGATCATAACACAGGATAAAGGGAGGGCTGAGAACTTTTGTTTAAAACTTCTGAGATTTTTTATGGTCTCCTCAAACATTGTGCAATAAGTGATGGCAAACTCTAAAGTCTAGAGTCTTTGAAGATGCAATATATTTGTGTTTCACTGATCAATTTGAATTTACAAATTTATTTTTTTTGAATTTTACTGAAGAATTTTGAGTAGAAAGCAACCAGTTAAGAGTACATACTTGTATTTCAAAAAAATAGCAATGATAAACAGCACTATCCTTATAAATTGGATTGGTCTGCTAGATTAGATACTACATTATGGGCATACAGAACTGCTTATAAGACTCCTATATGAATGTCCCCATATAGACTTATTTTTTGAAAAACATGTCACTTACCAGTAGAATTGGAGCATAGAGCATTTTGGGCTATTAAGAAATTTAATTTTAATCTAAAAGATGCTGGTGAGAAAAGATTATTGCAACTCAATGAACTTGAGGAGATTAGAAATGAAGCATATGGTAATGCAAAAATCTATATAGAGAAAATGAAAATATAGCATGATCGGGAGATTATTAAAAGGAAAGTTGAACCTAGATAAGAAGTTTTATTATATAATACAAGATTGAGATTATTTTCAGTAAAACTGAAACTCATATGGTTAGGACCATTTAAAGTGATTATAGTCTATCTTTATGGAACTGTTGTTATTAAAGATCCTAACAATGAAAAGATATTTAAAGTTAACGGGCATCGATTAAAACATTATTATGAATGGCACATACCACAATTTAAAGAAGCTTTAATGTTAAGTCAACCCACCTAATCAAATGGTACGTTGGGCTGCCAACGTTAAACCAAGCGTATCATGGGAGGCAACCCATTTAAAAAATATATATCTATGTATTACTATTTGGTTTGATAAGTGTTTTATATATTAGGATATAATAATTCTACATAATTTTATATAATATAAATTAAGACAAATATTGGTATTGGAGGAAAATTTAGAATCAAATTGCATAAAAAAATGAAAAGTCGTGATTTTGGCCACTGGAGCCGACGACGCCGATAGCAGTTTGACGGTTCAGAACTAATTTTGGCGGACTTTGGAGGGATTTCGCTCTGTAATAACCGTTGGGAGAGTTTTTTAAAGTCCTAAGAACTGCCTTGGATGACTAGAAACTCCCTATTTTTGAATTCTATGGCTTTCAATACCAGAAATACTTTCAGGTATGAAGTATTTAATAGAACAAAGTTTATCAGTTTTGACGTGCAGAGATTATACGATAAAGTTATTACAAAGTAGATATTGATCAAGGAAAGAGGCTTTGTCAATCTTGGATTGATTAATCCAAGTTCTCCAATCGATAAAATTATTGTACAAAGAAGATGGGAAGTGTTGTGCTACATACCGCTGCAGTTGTTGTACCAGTGGTGAATGAATTCGACACCTTACATGGAATTACCGAAGGAGTAGCCTTCATACGAGGTAAGGTTGTACCATTTACTCCAGCATGAATTAATGAGTTGTATATGATAAAAAATGTTCCAATCTGTCATTATACAAATTTTATCCTAACGAGAGATCTGATGCAAGATGTCTATAATTTTCTGAAGAATGAAAGTAATATTTGGGAAATGTGATATGAGGGATATGTTAGTTTCTCTACTTCATCACTTAATCCATTATTAAAGCGGAGGCATTTCTTCATTTTTGCAAAATTACTCCCTACTATGAAGATTAGTAGAGTCACCAAATAAAGTGTGATTTTAAATTATTGCATTCAAATGGAAAAACCCATTGATGTAGGATCTATCCTTTTTAAATCTGTTATGGTTATTATTATGCAATGCAAAATTATGGACTTGGGTACCCTTCCACAATTTTCCTACTTTACAGTCAATCTCAAGCTCCATATGAAAGTTGGGAAAAAGTTTTATTACCTTGGGAGCCCATGATTCCTATTGGTGATAATTATGTTGGGAGTGGAAATGAATCGTTAGATACTATCTAGGATCATTCATCACATGCTTTAACTCCATTGATGCCACCAATAGTTGGAAGTTCACTTGCTTTGGAAAATAAATTAAAGAAAATTGAAAGAGAACTTCAGAGTATTACAAATGCAATAGGAGATCTTAAGTACTTTTTAAATCACCAAGATTGGAGGATGAAAGAGCATTTTTATCATACTGGAACAATTGAAGCAAGATTGGTTCGGATGTTCAAGGAAAAAGGATGGATTGAAGAAAAGTCGACTGATCAATTCCTGTTCCAACCCTTCTACAATATGTATGTTTGTTACCAGTCCATGGGAGATATCACAGGACGAGAAAGTACTAATGATGAGGCAAATTGAAGAATTTAATCTCTCTATTAGTTTTAATTATTTATGTATTTAATGTAATTGTGTGGATTTAGTTTAGTTTGTTTTTCTTTAGAGTTATGAACTTTGATTGCGTATATAATTTTGTGTCAGAGTTTAGTGTTGTGGCTTGATTTCAACCGTGATTTATAATTTAGTTTTCTATATGAGTGTAAAATTGTGATTAGAAAAATGTATTTGTAAAAAGTGTATTTTCATGTATAAAAGTTAGTTTTTTGTTGTTTGTGAAAATGATTGTTCGTGAAAATGGCTATTTGTAAATTATTTTTAAAATAAAATATTGTGTTTAAAAATACTAAAAAGACTTTGGAGAAAATTGAAAAGAAATTGAAAATTGAAAAAAATCAAAAAATGGAATTTTTAGGCCTTCAGTGCCGACAGTGCTGGCATGGATACCGACAGTGCCCTCGACCCGAGAACAGCCTAAACCCCTTAAAATTCGCAATTTACACAGTAAAATGCCATTTTTACCATTTGAGTCACCTTCAACCTCCGGTTTTAGCACCCAGGGCTCGCATTTGCTCAAATTTGGGGTGATTTCAAGACAAAAGAACTTTGGATTTCATCTTCTCTAGGTAAAAGCTACACTTTAAACTAAAAAATTTAGATTTTTACCAAGGATTTATCTCACATCGCCAAGATCCAAAAATTTTGAAAATTTTTAAGATATTTTGAGAAAATCTTTTGGTGAAGAACTCTTACATAGTATAATTAAGTTTAAAGCGTTTTACATTGTGATTTTTAGAATTTTGGGAACTTATTTGGATTTTATCAAATTTTCTTAGATTTACCATGGCCCCGAGAATGAGTAAAGAAAAAAGAAAAGTAAATTATGATGAACAAAAATTTGTCAGCTTCAAGGTTGGTGCTCGATTTAATAGTCTGGTTGAAAACAAAAAAGTAATTCTGGATCATGGTTTTAAAAATCTGGGTGGAGAAGTCGAGCGATTGATAAATGCTTGGCAGTGAGAAAATTTCTATTATTTTACTGTATAGGATATTATTGGTGTAGTGATGGAGTTCTACGCCAATTTTATAGAGGTTTCTAAAGATTTTGTTTTTGTTTGTGGGAAAATGGTGGAGTTTACTCGAAGTAAGATTAATGAATTTTTCCAGTTAGAAAATGTGTACAGTTGCCAGTATAAGTTATTTTTTGTTACAAATGAGGCCTTGGATGAGGTTATTTCTTTTCTTACTGATGGAGGAGAAACCTGGAAAGTGAAAAATGGAGTTAAGGTAAACTTCCCTCTTTCTATGCTTAATGTAGTATCTAAGGCCTGACACTACTTTATTTTTGGAAGAATGATACCGACAAATCATCATAGTGAGGTGACCAAGGATAGAGCCATCCTGTACTACTGTATCCAGCAAGTGATGAGGGTAAATGTAGGCTCTATTATTTATATGAACACTAGATCTATTGCTTTGGGAGAGACCACCATTGGATTAGTACACCCTGCCCTGATCTTCACACTCTATGAACAGACAGGAGTTGATTTTAGACTGGAGGAAGAGAGGATTGAACCTCTAAACCCTATTAGACCTGCCAATATAAAGACATATGAATCTCATGTTAATTGGAGGTCTGGAAGTAAGACCAGAAATATTCTTTATACTTCCCCTACTTTTAGTGACCCTACTCTTCAAGAACTATTGGACCAGA
>NW_018218055.1:0-5177 GCF_001263595.1 Phalaenopsis equestris | reverse complement strand
AGGGCTTAGTGGTGACTTAGGCTAAAATCAAATTTAATTAAATAAGAATTAGAACTAAATAAGAATTAGAAGAATGAATATAAAGTAAACACCTTTGAACACCCTAAGTCAAAATTAGAACTCAAATTGGCTAGGTGTTTTAATAACGCTAACTTGCCCCCTTTAAGGATCTTCACCCACATAACTTCCAAATTAAATTCCAAGTGACAATTACCTTACTCTTAAGGATAATTGAAACATCAATTTTCACTGAGCATTAAAGGTATTCATAGAATGAATTATTAAGTAGCATAATAAGTTTAAATGAGCTCGAGGCTTTTCACCAGGAAGTGAGAAAGAAACATGGACCTGCTTCTTCCTCTAAACCAGTTGGATACCTCACAAGTCTACTAAACTTAATATGTTTTGCTTAATAAAAATTGTCATTAATCAAACCAGTAAGTACCCACCAAGATATGACCTAGGTTTACGTAAGTCACTAAAACCTTGCTTTTCTGCAAATTTTGCTTTTTCTGCTATACATAAAATGCTCTAACATGCATTTTGAGTTTTGAGTGGTGGAACGAGAAGACTCACCAGGTACGCTTTTATAGTTTAGAGCATTGACTTTTCTTAAGCTTTCCACATTGTGCTTACTGATACGCCTAAAAATGTACTATTTTTGATGCTATATTTTATGATGATATTGCACTTTAAAGGTATGTTTTCTTGTGTTTTTGGTTGTAAGTACATCAAATTGAAGAATTTGGAGTGATTGGAGCAAAAGAAACAAAAATGGACTAAAACAGAGTAAATCGGAGCAAATTGGGTCAAATCGATCAAACTAGAGCAAATCAGGTCGAATCGGGGCACACCGGAGCTATGGGGACCTAAACCAGACACTTAAGTACCTGTGCCCGACACTTAAGTGCCAAAAATGGTGCTTATGCACCACGTGACGGTTTTCAACATAGCTTCTAGAGTATACGTCAGATTTGAAAAATTTTAGAAGCAGGTGACGGTTTTCAACATAGCTTCTAGAGTATACGTCAAATTTGAACAATTTTATGCATCTCTTGGGGAATTCATTGAAATTGATAAAATATACTTTATAGAAGAATTTGGGGCGGTTATATAGAGTTTTGAAGAGGCACTTAAGGCTCCATTTGGAAGATTCAATGAATATGGACAGTTTTGAAGAGACACTTAAGCATCTCTTGAGAAATAATAAAAAAAAGCTTAGAAATATTTTTAAAATCTATTAGAATCTTAAACTAATTAGAAGAGGAGGAGAAGGCTTGGAGAAGAAGAAGAAGGATTGGGCGTGAGCCCCAAGTGGGGAGATAAGGTGAGAGAGAAAGAGAGAGTGTGAGATTTTCTTCTTTTCTTTTCACTTTGTTCTTGGATAGGATTGTAAGGAGATTGCTTTAGCTATACAAGGAGATTTTGATTTCTATCAGAGATAAGTATTTTCATTATATTATGATTTGAATTTACTTTGTTTGTATGTTTTCAAAGTCTTGTTCAATGAAAATTTCTTGTTGTTTCTCCACGTGTAGTGAGTAGTTTTATTTACTTTTCCCTCTTATAATGAATTAGTATGCATGTGTAGGATATATAATTGAGAGTGAGAAAATATTGTGATGATTTTGCTTTTTTCTTAATTTACATGTTAACTTGATCAACTTGCATGTTAAAATCTGTTGTAATAACATATAAGATCTGTGATGGTGTTGTCTCAATCAACTGTGGTAGAATGACATGAGATTGTATAGATGAGATTGTAGTCCATATTGTTGAGTGCAAATAAATAGGGAAATAATATTTAATGGGTGTAGAATTAGAGGACTTTAGAGTGACAGGCTAAAGCCCCCTAATTTTTTCTATTGTTTTAGGTTTTGATGCGAGATGTTAGCCTCCAGGTGGAGGGATAAGAGGGAACTCTAGAGTGAGAGCTAGTATCTTCCCTGCCTAGCCCGTCATCAAAACTATTCAAAATTTAAATTAACTAGTGCTCTTTATAGCATCTCTAGTAAGTTCTCTAGTAAGTGTAAAGAATATAATTGCTTCTATTTGTCATAATCTCTCTCACTACTTGTTTTATTTTTACGCATGTCACTAGTTTCATTGCACGAGGAAGAGTACTTTTAATATATCAAACACCACTTTCTAATTTTTCCTAAGTACTTTAGTTTAGGAGTAGAAGTAGTATTGTAGTGATAATTGTAGGATATAATCAAAGTCAAACCTTTATTGACCTTCCAAGCTAGGGTGTATTATTCTAAACTAGAATTTCTCTTGAAAGCCGTTGTGATTAACCTCGATCTCCGTGGGATCGATATTCAGGGCTTAATTAGAAAGATCTATATTACTTGATAACGATACGTATACTTGCGTAGAATCCCTAGAAATATAATTGAAATCTTACTTTTCTTGGGATCAATTTTTCAGTGTCATTACCGGGGATTAAAATCTTCAAGTAGTGGTGTCAACTTCTTAAATTCTACATATAAAAAAAGAATATCGGGATCAAGTTTTTGGCGCCATTGTCGGGGATCACAACGGTTGATCTTAACTTTTAGGAGAATTTTAGTTGAAGTAATTAAGCTTAAGCTTAGAAAAATTTAGTGTCATAAAAACTGCTTTTGTGTGAAAAGTATTTTTGTATGAAAAAGTGTTGTGAAAAATCTGTTTGTGTGAAAAACAATGTGAAAAATCTATTTGTGTGAAAAACAAGGTGTTTGTGAAAATATTTTTTTATGTTGAATATATTGTTTGTTTTCTTGTTTAATTGTTAATGTATTTTTTGTTGTGTTGCGTATACAAAACAAAGGATCTGCAGGACTTGTGTCTTATGATCCCGAGTTTGAAAAAAGGAAGAAAATCAAAAAAACAGAAAGGACTTGAAAAACTAGAAAGGGAAATGGAAAACATTCAAAATAATAACTTGGAAAATCATCATAAATCTTTGAGGGATTATGTAAATCCTATGATAGATAAAATTCACTCACGTATACAAACCCCTGTTGTAGAAGCTGACTCGTTTGAAACAATTATCCAACTGGTGCAGAACAAACAATTTGGGGGAACTCCTTTGGAGGATCCCTATTTACACTTATCAAGTTTTCTATAACTTTGCGTTACATTTCATTATAATGGCATGTCAAACGATGATGTTAGACTAAGGCTTTTTCCTTTCTCACTAAGGGATAAGGCTAAAATTTGGTTATACTCATTAGCACATGGCTCTATTAAAAATTACGAGGAGCTAACTCAGAAATTCTTAGCTAAGTATTTTTCACCTTCAAGGACTACTAAACTTAGAATTTATATTATCTCATTTTGTTAGTAACCTGGGAAAGATTTAAGGAACTCCTAAATAAATGTCCACACCATGCTCTGCCTGATTGGTTAATCATTCAAACTTTTTACAATGGGTTAGTAGGATCCCTTAGGTCTACAATTGACGCTGCCGTTGGTGGATAATTAATGTCAAAACTATTTGATGTAGCATATGCGTTAATTAAAGAAATGACAACAAACAAATTTCAATGGCCCTTTGCAAGGGAAAAATTCTAAAAAGGTAGCCAATGTTCATGATACAGATGCTTTTGCAATTCTTGCATCTCAGGTTGCTACAATATCAAGGAAATTGGACCAACTTTGAATGAACCAGCCTCAATTCACTTCAGTAAGTGAGGAAACTTCATTAAGGCATATGATTGATTCTAACTTATCATATGAGACTTTAAATACCATAAACAACCTATATTCTAACTTTTACAACTCAGGTTGGAAGAACCATCCTAATTTTAACTAGTATCATACTATTTGGGGTGGAAACCAACAATGGGAAAATAATCATGCAAATCCTAATGGATGTTGGAATAATCAGGGGAACACAAACTATAGACCTTCATGATGCGATTAGAAACATAGAGAATCAACTAGGACAAATTGCCCATTCACCTAGCAATAAACCCTAAGGAGCACTTCCTAGCAACACTAAGATCAACCCTAAAGAGAAAAATGATGAACAAATATATGCTGTCCAATTAAGAAGTGGAAGAAAGATAGAGGGTATGGTTAGAAAGGAGAAAGAAGTTGTGAGAGAAACGAAGGAAACAAAAAGACCTAAAGAACATGTTTCTAAGGATCTGTAAAAATTAATATCTCCAACTAAATAAAATTTAGAAATACCACCACCTCCATTTCCTCAAATACTTAGACAATATGAGTTGGATAAATAATTTTCAAAGTTCATGGATGTACTTAAGAAGTTAACAATAAATATTCCTTTTGCTGAAGCTTTGGAATGGATGCCAAGTTATGCAAAATTTATGAAAGAGATATTAAACAAGAAAAGGAAGTTCAGGGATTACGAGACAGTTGCACTAAGTGAGGAGTGTAGCGCTATAGTTCAGAAAAAACTTTCTAAGAAACTTAAAGATCCTTCTAGCTTAACAATTCCTTGTGCAATTGAAGAATGATTATGTGGAAAAGCTTTATGTGATTTAGGATCAAGCATTAATGTGATGCCTCTATCTATATTTATAAGGTTAGGTTTAGCCAATATTTCTCCCACTACTGTAACCCTTCAGTTAGGTGATCGATCTATCATTTATCTAAAAGGGATTATAGAAGACGTGCTTGTTAAAGTTTATAAATTTATCTTTCCTGTGAACTTTATTGTATTAGATATGGAGGAAGATAAAGAAAATCTAATTATTTTGGGGAGACCTTTTCTTCTTACTGGACAAGCTATGATAAATGCACAAAAAGGAGAGTTGACTATGAATATTAATAACAATGAAGCCACTTTTGATGTTTTAAAGGCTATGAAAAATCCAATTGAGGAAAAAACAACCGAGAGAAAAGATGATGATTGTTTTCGGATGGATAAAATTGATTATCTAAAGACTAAAAACCATTTCCAAGAAAGTTTTGAGAGTGAGTTGATAGATAAGATCAAAATGGACTTTCATGATGAGTTGAAAATGTTGTTTAAAAAAGGCTGTATGCATGTAGTGAAGAGGTGGGAAATGATGGACTTTACCAAAAATAGTAAAATTTTAATTCCATCTGTCGAAAAATCTCACAAACTTAAGATGAATGTACCCCATACAATTTTAAGACCTACCTTTTTAGGGAATTCATATACAATACAAGTCTTTATATCTTCAAATTTGACTCAATCA
>NW_018218054.1:0-345 GCF_001263595.1 Phalaenopsis equestris | reverse complement strand
GAGACACAGAGGTAGAGAGAAAAGAAATAGCAGATAAAAGGAGAGAAAAATATCAAGAGTGAGAATATCAAGGATTAAGTGAGAGAAATAAAGAAAGGGTGAGAAAAAGAGGGAGTGAGAGTTTATGAGAAAAAGAGGGAGTGAGAGGAGAGTTTAAGTGAGGGATGGAAAGAGATAGAGAAAGAAAGAGGGAGGTAGAGAGGTAAATGTGAAAGATAATGTGAAAGATAGGGAGGGAGCAAGAGTAAGAGAGTGAGAGAAGAGGAGAAATGACACAAATGTGTGAGAGAGAGAGATACGAGAGAATGATAAAGAGAGAGAAATGAGGAAGGTAGACAGGTGTGA
>NW_018218053.1:0-7489 GCF_001263595.1 Phalaenopsis equestris | reverse complement strand
AAATGATTTTTAAAAATCAAAATACAACTCAATAATTTATGAAAACTTATTTTTTAAGTTCTCTGTGATCAGGGATATTTTCTAAAAATAAAATAATATTTAAAATAAAAACTTGATTTTTAGCCTATTTTAAATATTTAAATAATTAAAAATCCCTAAAAATTAAAAAAATAATAAAATTCATAGAAATGTTCTAAATTTTTTCTTTAGAACTTAAGAATAATTGAGATATTTTCTCTGATTTTCTAAATAAAGATATTGTAATTTCAAGCTTACAAATAATTTTTAAAGGCTAAACATGGATTTTCATTAAAATAGTTCCATAAATTTTCTCCTTTTAGTTCAGTAACCTTAGGAGTGCTTTTCAAATATATGAAACTTAATTTTCCACATTTAAAATATTTTAAAATTAATAAATACCCCAGAACTTAAAATAATTCTTAAAATTCAAATAAAATTCAAAAAATCATGAAATTTGGTAAAAAGGCTCCTCTAGTTTAAGTATACCTCCACCAAAAACTTCAAGGGATTAGGATTTACCTTGGTCAAGATAGGAATTTTTTTTAAAAAATCCTACTTTTGCATGAAAATAATTATATAAATTAAATTAAATCTTGAAAAATCACATTTTCTCTTATGATGTCTTAATTGACCCATGAATGAGGTAGGATAAATTTTCAAAGTCATTTAGATTAAATTTGACAAATTATGAATTGTTAGAGCCTTTGGGGCAAATGTGTAATTCTGGAAATGTAGCTTTAATTAACATTTAGGCTTAATTCAAGGAGGGAAATGGGTAACCTATGATCTTAATTTGATGCTTGAGACATAAGGGGTTAATTGGTAGAGACCAACCCTCACTTTCTTAATTGAAAGACATTAAGATTAATAAATTTCTAAATTATTAAAATTTGGAAGTTTATTAAAATAAAATGAACCCAGGACTTAGGGGTATGAGTTTTGATGTTAATAATTAATCAATTTAATACCCCTATTTTGATTTTCAAACAAAATTCAAATCATGAATCATGACAACCTAAAACTTAACTATTTTCAAAATTAATTAAGACACTCACTTAGGTCTTAAGGGCTTAGTAGTGACTTAGGCTAAATCAAGGCTGATTAAATGAGGATTAGAAGAACAAACTCAATTAGAAGAACAAACTCAACTAAAATTAGAACATCTTTCAAACACTACAAGCCCAATTAGGACTAAAATTTGGCTAAGCGTTCCAATAGCACTAACTAACTTTCCTCTTTAAGGGTCTTCACCCACATAATCTTCAAATATTAAATTACGAATGATAATTACCCTACTCTTAAGGATAATTGAGACATCAATGTTCATTGAGCATTAGGATATTCATACAATGAATTATTAAGCAACATAATAAGTTTAAACAAGCTCGAGGCCTTTCACCAGGTGATAAGAGGGAAGCATGGACCTGCTTCTTTCTCCTAACATGTTGGATACCTCAGAGGTCTACTAAACTTAATATGCTTTGGTTAACAAAATCATCCTTAATTAAACTCCTAAGGACCCACCAAGATATGACATAGGAAAACTATCAAAACTTTACTTTCATGTTTTATATAAACTGCCTTAACATTCCTTTTAAGTTTCAGGTGGTGGAACGAGAAGACTTGCGAGATACGCTTTTACGGTTTTCAACATTGTCTTTCTTGTACTTTCACGTTGTACTTTTATACTTGCTTACTTGCATGCTAAACGACGATGCCACCCTACATGAAAACCAAAACCAAAATTATAGCCAGAAAACCAAAACCAAAACTAAAATAAAAAACAACCAAGTTAAAATTCTCCCCCACAACATTCAAAATATAAAACAACTCAAATTTTAATCACAAACATCACACAAAACTATAACTGCAAGTAAATTAAGACGTCTCTGTCGGATGACCGAGAATCCCTCGGAGGAGGTAACCTACGGTTGCTAACAAGGCTTCCCATTGTTTAAATGAAATTATGAAACTCATTGAGTTGAGTTTATTAAGCTCATTTGGATTAAGTGAATCCAATAGAAAATAGTGGTGCCAGAACGAGGGAACCGTAGGATCCTAACCGGTGTCACTCTAATCAACTTTAATGTGCCCCCCATAAAATATAAAGAACTTCAACCATACTCAAACTCGCCGCGGAAAGGAGCTTGGAGCTTGCATGGTGGGCAGCACGACCATCTTCAATAGGAGAACCTGTCTTCCGCAGCTAAACTAATCTTCCTTCCGTAGATATAAACAATAAAGCTACAGGACTTCGAGTTTGCTTGCTTATGCAACGTAAATACTCACCTTATCTTTCGGACTTTGTATAGCCCTGTTATACAATATAAGCCCTAACTCGTCTAAGGATTCTAAGGTTGTCGTCCGTCACGTCCTAACTCCTCACATTGTCCAAACTATTTGTATGATCATTCCATACGAATGTAAGACCTAACTAACAAAATTGACAAGATGAAACACCTAAATATTTCTCCTCAAAACTAAAGTCAAATATTCTCCTCAAAACTAAAGCCAAACATTAAGCCATTGTGGTTCTTCTCTGGATCCATGACATCCCCTAGTTCTTCCTCCTTTGGACTCTACAACAAAATGTTCTAAATTTGAACCAATCCCCTTTCACGCCTCTACATGTGATCTCACTGAAAAGTCCTACCCTTTGAAATCCCTTGAAGATAATATTTCTTTATTTTTATTGAGAGGCTTCTTAGGTGACTTTGGTAACTTAATATGTAATTAACTATAGGGGCTTGCCCTTATAGGAAGCATGTCTGAACCCAACTTAATATAAACCCTATTTAATTCTTTATATTAAATAGAGGAACTTATCGGGAAATATAAAGGTTTCATAGACCAAACGGATGTCATATATTCCTTAGTTTATTTGATCGAGCCTCATCCTCAAGTCTTGTGTTTATCTTTCAAGATAGATATAAGATTTGATGTACAATGCTCCTTCATTTAAACCATGAAAAATTTCGGGTCAGTTTGATTTCATAATTTTCTATACTTCAACGTCCTTCCAAAACGGGCGACGAGATTTTAATTCTGGTGACAGACAGCTTCTTACGGCAATTCCTCCAAATAAAAAAATAGTGTCATCATGGGGGCATGTTAAAGTTGATTAGAGCGACACCGGTTAGGATCCTATGGTTCCCTCATTCCGGTACCACTATTTTTTATTAGATTCGCTTAGTTTAAATGAATTTACTAAACTCAAATTAATGATTTCCATAATTTAAATTAGATCGTAAAATTAGACCGTGGGAAGCCTCATTAGCAGTCGTAGGTTACCTCCTCTGACGGATTCCCCAACATCCGATAAGACGTTCTTAATTTAGTTGTAGTTGTGGTTTTTTTGATATTTGTGATTAACTTTGAGTTGTGTTATATTTTAAATGATGTGGAGGTGATTTTTATCTTGGTTGATTTTAATTTTGGTTTTGGTTTACGACTATCCTAGCAGTTTTAGTTTTCAAACAGGGTGACATCGTTGTTTAGCATGCAATTTTTGTAAGAATAAAAGTGCAATATGGAAAGTATAAAAAAAGACGGTACTGTAAACTGTAAAAGCGTACATAGATGGTCTTCCCATCATCTCTAGTTGAAACTCAAAATGCATGTAAGGGCATTTTATGTAAAGCATAAAAAAAATAAGGCTCCTAGATTATATCTTGGTGAGTCCTTATTGGTTTTATTAAGGATGACTCTATTAAGCAAGAACATATCAAGTTTAGTAGACCTCTGAGGTATCAAACAGGTCAGGAGAGAAAGACAGGTCCATGCTTTCCCCTCACCTCCTGCTGAAAAGTCTCGATCTCATTTAAACTTATTATGTTGCTTAATACTCCATCCCGTAAATATTTCTAGTGTTCAATGAACAGTGATGTTTCAATTATCCCTAAGAGTAAGGTGATTATCATTTATCCTTCAATTTGAGAATTATGCAGGTGGAGACCCGTAAAGGGGCAAGTTAGTGTTATTAAGACACTTAACCAAATTTGGTTTTAACTTAGGCTTGTAGTGTTTCAAAGGTTTTCATCTTTTATTCACTTTTCTGATCTAATCAAATTTAATTTAGCTTAGGTCACTATTAAGCCTTTAAGATCCTGGTGAATGTCTTAGTGATTTTAAAAGAGACTAAATTTTAAGTGATAATAATTCATGATCAAAAAATTTTAATGTCACTACAATACCGGATAGGGTTATTAAATTAGTGAGTTATTAAAACCCAAAACAATACCCCTAAGTCTATGATCATTTAATTTGGTAGACTCCCAAATTTTAATCATCTAGGATATTTCAAATTTCTCCTTTAATTAAAAAAAGTGAGATTGGTTTCTACCAATTAATCCCTTGTGTTTCAATCATCTAAACATATTAATTAAGATTAAAGGTTTCCCATTTCCCATTCTTGAATTAAGCCTAAATGTTAATTAAAGCTAAATCTCTAAAATTACGTGTTTGCCCCTAAAGCTCTATCACTTCATAATTCATCAAATTTAATTCAAATGACTTTGGAATTTTCATCACACCTTACTCATGGGTCAATTAAGACAACATAGGAGAAAATGTGATTTTTCAAATTTTAATTTAATGTATATAATTATTTATATTGAAGAATGAAATTTTTCAAAGAAAATTCAACAACTTGACCAAGGAAAAGCATAATCCATTGAAATATTTACTTGAGGTAGACTTAGACTAGAGAAACATTTGGGCTAGAGAATCATTTGGGCTAAATTTCATGATTTTTTGAGTTTTATTTGAATTATTAAATTTATTTTATGTTTTGCAGTATTAATTAATTATAAAATATTTTAAAAGGGGAAGATTAGGTTTTACATTTTTATTAAATCTTTATGAGGTCAAGGAACATAGAGAAACAAATTTTACATTTTTTTTAAATTTTTCTTTTAATTATTAGAAATTTTTAAGTGAAAGATTAAGAGAACCTCATTTCTTAGCCTTTTAAAATTATTTTTAAGCTTTAAAATTTAATATCTTCAATTAGAAAATTAGGAAAAATATTCCAATTGTGCGTAAGTGCTTAGGAAATAATTCATAACATTTCCATAAATTTTACAACCTTTGTGATTTTTATTAATTTTTAATTATTTAAATATTTAATTAGGCTTCAAAAATGAAGTTTTTATTTTATTTACAACTTTATTTTTATAAAATTTTTTTGATCATAGAGAAGTCCCAAAACTAATTTTTATAAATTTTTTAGTTATATTTTAATTATTAAAAAATGATTTTAGTATTAAAAATGTCATTTAACTTAGAAAATCAATTTGAGTTATCAATGGAGCTCCAAATATTTTAAAAATTTTATAGGGAGTTTTTGAAAATTTATATCACAATGGAGATTAAAAATCAAGACCATTAGATGATTATTTTTCCCAAATTAATTTTTTTTTGTGTTTTAAAATTTTATGAGATTTGAGTTTGTTCTTAATGACATGGATTTAAGTTTGTTCTTAATGACTTGACCCATGAAAAATTTTTCAAAGGGTTCTCTGGTCACAATAAACCTTCCAAAATTTCTTTAGATTTTTCTAAGAAAAATGCTAATTAATATGACTAATTTATGAAATAATAGACATGCATGGACTTGAAAAATATGGATTATTGTCTAGAGGTCTTCTCTGATTTTGTAAAAATCATATAATATCCCCCAAGATAGAGGCAACAACATGTCAAAATAATAAGCCATGGTAAAATATCTACATTCATGGAGAGTTAAAATACTTAAATCAGTATTTAATTAATTAAAATAAAATATTCATCAAATAAACTTCAAACCATTTCCATATTGTTCTCTTCTATTCACTGAGCACTAAGATATTTTTATTTTATTTCTGTGATTTTTCTTGAACAAGATTTGAATTTTTGAAGTTAGGGAGCATTTTTTGAATTATTTAAATGCCTATTTTTCTATTTAAATGTGTGACGCCAAGCAATCATACTACAGTTCCAAAAACACGCGTGGCGCTGTGGTTGGACGCCACCTTCCATGTAGCCACTGACTAGGCCCGCGCTTTATGAACCACACTCCCATCTGGCATAATCAAAGCCCTTCATTTGATACACGTGCGATCTAATGGCTTGCGAGATCCGACAGCTCCCGTCATCATCCCCAAATAGAGTGAACCCATGATTGTTAACATTAAAATCCTAGGATCTCCCTCATTTCTCAACCAAATGACCTCAGGTTTGATCCTATGGACTCATCTAAGTGTAACGAACACATCCATATGGTAAACATGCCATTAAACTAACCTTAATCAGGAGAATCAAAATAGGCTCGGGAAGAGGGGAAGTTCAATACCTTTGTTCTGAGAAGGTAATCTTCAATTAGAGTTGCTCGGCATGTTCGTGGAGGTCCAAGGAGTCTAGGGATTGAGCCTCTAGTTGTGGTGAAATGTCTATACCCAAATTCAATCAAGACCGAATTTAGGTGTTAATCAAAGTCTAGTGTAGAGGCTCTTTGTGAGAGGGGTTGATGGGGTTTTGTATTATTTTACTGTGGTGAAGGTGTGGGTGAGATTAATTTTATTTTGTGCGTTGTGGAGGTGTGTGGAGCTCTGTCCTATCTCCGACAAGGATTTGCGCTCAAATATTGAACTCCAGTAAGGGGAATTAGGGCAAGGAAGTGGTTGGGTTGCGCTGAGGAGGTCTCAAAGAGGATATGGGAGCAATTTAGAGGGGTCTCCTTAAGAAAATTTTAACACCTCTATGTTGGTCGTACATGTTAAGTTTTATAGCCATGACTAGAGAGGGAAGCTCAGGGCCTGGCCTTGGGAGCAAAAGCTTGGTTAGGTGGAGGGTTGAGGAGCTCCAAAGGTTAATTAGGGTGAGGTGGCCTCTAGGGTTAAGATTGGGTTTGATTTGGCTTTGGCGCTTTTGGTTTTGGGGTTTTCCAGTGACTAGGTCAGCCGACATGGCCAAGGGAGGTGGCCAGGAGGTCAGGTGAGTCAGGGGGAGGCTTAATTATGATTTACCCCCAAGGGTTAGTGATGATGAGGGAGATTTTTTATTAAAGTCCAAAAAAGAGAATGAATCCCTTAATTTGGGGATCCATTGGTCCATAGCATGCTTGGGTGGGTTTAGTGTTGTTTAGGCTGGTCCAAAGGAAGAGCTTAGTGGCTGTGGAGTCACAAATTTGGGGACTTTATGGTGGTTAGGTCAATTTTGGTGTATAGGTTCAATTTGGGTCCAAATGACCAAAAGTTGGGTTTGAGTTATTCTATCCATGACTTTGCTATCCATGACTTTGAGCCCAATTTATTGATCAACATTGTGTAGATGATTGTAATGAAGAGTTTTGATGAAGGATTGAAATGATTTTGAGTTCAATTAGGGGTTCAATTTGAAGAATTTTGGAATTTTGGTCACTTTTGGTATGTTAGGCTAGACTTGAGGCTAGGCAAGGCTAGGCTTGGGCTAAGTCCAAATTAATTGTTTA
>NW_018218052.1:132618-133030 GCF_001263595.1 Phalaenopsis equestris | reverse complement strand
TTTCTAGACCTCAACCAAAAATGAGGTCAACATGTTCTTGATTAGGCTAGCTTGCACACACTACACTTTTACACATACCCCAAACCCTAAGATCACTTGCACTTAATTTGGTCTCCTCATTCTTTTTAGAAAGTTCATATGGATGGACCCAAACCCTTAGCCCTTGGCTAAGATGGTTGGGAACATCATAATGAACATCCAAAATGAATCCTTGATCCCAAGGAAATATAGTTGTGTAAAAATTCTAAAGTTGACTCCGTTATGTAACAGTGCCAAAAACTTGATGCTCTATATATAATTAAGAAATTTAAGCAATTAATGTTGAGATTCTACGCAAGTATACTCATCATTATCAAGTAATAAAAGACACAAGTAATATAAGACTTTCTATTTAAGTCCCAAATATTGATCT
>NW_018218052.1:117129-132560 GCF_001263595.1 Phalaenopsis equestris | reverse complement strand
GAAAATTCACAGAAAGTAAAATCAGAAAGTAAAATAAAATTACTGTCATTAATTTCAAATGTTGAGATATTATCAGAACTAAATTATTTAACTACTAACAAAACTGAAATGCAAAGTTTAAACAGTAGTTACTAAACTATTAAACGATTAAACTATGTTTATGTGATAAAGATTTCTCACATGAAAAAGCATCTTTCCCAATACAATGAGATTTTGGTAAAATGAGATGAGATAAATGGTTAGAATATGTATTGTGCCAAATAGGAGCAATTTTAATTTTCTACCCTGATACAGTGTTATAGAAAATCATTGGTTAATCTCAGGTTTAGTCCCTAAGGCTAGGCTAGTGATACTCCCTCCCACTCCAACGCTCCCACTTCCCTTCCCCTGAAGGCTAACTCTCACTTTAGTTTATAAACACGAAGACCAAATTGGGAATTTTTAGTCTGTCACCCTAAAATCTCCAATTCTACACCCAACAATATATATTTCCCTATTTATTTACACTTAATTATTTCACCATATCTCAGAATAGGGAGAAAGATAAAGGTAACTACTCAGACTTCATGAGAAAGATACAACAAAACACAAATTTCATATATAAAAGAAAGTTTATATAACAATATTAAACAAATAACACTTATCTGAAACTTTTTCTCAAACCAATCTAAGAATTAAAAAGGGAATTTAGGAAGAAGAAATCACTCACTTTTCACCATCTCCAACACTCTTAGAGAAGAATTCGTGCTTAATCTCGCCACAAAACTCTAAATTATAAGAACAATGGACTCTAAATGGTTGTGGAATGAAAAATGGAAAAATCTGTGACGAGTAGAAGGTTGAATTGGGATGATGAGATGTCAGGATGAGTCACTTTTTTTTATCAATTTTGGCCTCAAATAAAGCCTAGAGTTGGTTCTCCAATAGGTGCATCCAAATACTCTTTAAAAAGCGTCTAAATTTGTTGAATATTCTAGAAATAGGGTCTGCACCGACACTGGAGCCATCAACGCCAGTGGTCTTCTATTTAATTCACTGCTCTTTGTCAAACGGTGTCGTCCGTGCCCAGTCTGGCGCCATCAGCGCTGAACAAATTTTTATATTCTCGTACTTCTTCAGAAACATCATTTGACTCCAAATTCCATCCTTTTTGCTTCCTTTTTGTTCCAAGTCCTAAAAATCAATAATCTGCAAGAAAATATAAAAAATACCTTCCATTAAAGTGCAATATCACAAAAAATGAGTATAAAATATGGGTCTAAAATGCATATATTTTTTGTATATCAATCCTCATATGACTTTTATTAGTTTGGCACGGCTTCATCGCTTACTTGCTCATCCTAGCCCAAACTCCCATCAACTTACCAAAATACCCCTACAACCCTAATTTTTGCCAAAATTCCCAAAATTGCCCAAAGTACCTAAATTTGTCCAAAAGTCATTTCAAACCATTCCCCACTACCCAAATTAGCCAAAGTCACCAAATTCCCAAAGTACCCCAAAATTGTCAAAAATTACCAAAATGCCCCTCATGACCCGAAATTCTAAAAAAATTCCCAAAAATTTCAAAATCATCTCAATTATCCCCAAAATCAATTTGAACCACTTTTAAAGACTGAATTTGGCCAAATTGACTCATTTTTACCAAAAGACACAAATTGCCTTTAAAGGCCCAACTTTCCCAAACCCAATGTCAAACAAATTGACCACAATCTTACCCAATTTCAATTCAAAACAAAAATTCAACATCCTCAATATAAATTTAAACCAAATACAAACCAAAATTTGATCCAATTGCAAGATCAGTTTCACCCAAACCCAAGTTTAACACAAAATCCCAAAATTGACCCTATGTCTAACTTCTACCAAATTGGCCTTCCAATTCAATCCAAAATCACTTAAAATCCTTTCAAAACTCTTCATGACATCTCCATACACCAAATTAAACATTTAATTGACCCTAATTTTAGCCTAAGTTCACCCTCAATTCAAAAAGCCCAAGCCCTTAAGTCATTCAAAAAGCCCAAGATTCAATTAAAAGGACACATGACAATTTTTCTCCTCATCATCCATTTAATCAAAATCATTCTCTAAATTTTCAATTCATGCCAAAATCATTCCATATTAAGCCTCATGACAAACACCAGAAAAATACCCCATAAAATCCAAAAATCCTTTCTCATCATAAAAATGGACCAAGCCAAGGACATGACATGAAGCAATCCCCAAGCCATAGGCGAGCCATATGAGCCTTTGCCACCTCACCAAGCTATTGATGGCAAAAGGAGGAGCCTCTTTCAAGCTCCCATAAAAAAGTTTTTAACCCTTTTAATTACACACTCTAACCCATGTTTAACTAAATCCAACGGATGGAGACCTCTCCACACCATTTCAGTTGGCTCACGTGGGAGTTACCCAATTCCATTCCAATGAGGCTAGGACCATAGTTGGTCCAACCTATCCCAAAGCCCTTTCCACTTCAATTAATCACCCTTACCCATGTATAAACCTAATTGGCTGCACATTGGCCCCCCACTAATCATCCTCAATGGGATGGTGGCCTGAGTCTGGCCAGCCGCCCACCTTGGCTGTCAGAAAACTCAAACCCAAGAGCTCCATCTAGGTCAAAACCAAAAATTAAACCCATCAAAGTGGCACCAATCCAATTGGCCATTGGAGCCTTGTTTCCCTCCACCTAGGCTGCATCCGAACCACCTCAACTTGGCCTGAGAGCTACCATGGTCCCTCCTATTTAAATGCCCCCTTCACGGCCAAAAGGGAAGTTATTGAAATTCCTTAGGGAGACCCCTGTAAAATTGTTCCCAGAGCTTCTCCCAGCCTCCATGAGAGCAAGACCTCTATTTTTAGCCACTCAAACCCATAGCCTGACTTAAATTTTTGGGCATTTAATTGCACCATAATGATTCTCCATAGCTCCATAGTGCACCAAAGTCAAATTAATTGCACCCACACCATTCCCTGAGTGAAAGAAGAAGATCCCCCACAAAAGCCCCATCACCACACAATCCTAACATAGACTTTGATCAACACCCAAAATCAGCCTTTGTCGAAATCGTACCTAGGCAATTCACCACGGCCCAAAACTTCATCTAGGAGCTCTCTGGACTCAACTCAAGCTTTTGGAAGCACCCAATCAAGGCCACACCTCTTGGGCAAAGGTATTGAACTCTCTCTTTAAACCGAGCCTATTTTAATTCTCCATTCTCATAGACTTGATTTAAGACTTGATTAACTGTATGGATGCGTTCTCCTAGTCTAGACGCGTTTATAGGAAGAAACCCAAAGAGATTTGGTTGAGTATCGAGCGAGATATTAATTTTTTGGTGTGAACACCTTACAGGTTAAATCAGTTGGGGACGATGAATAGATATCATCCGATCGCGTGTGCATTGGATGGACTGATGAGATCGCATTAAATGAGTTGATGGAATGAAAGACGGGCTGACAAGGAGGCTATGTTGATGGCAACGTCGAATAACAGAGCACCGCGTGGAGACTTCGGAGTGGACGAGGATGAGGTAGTGCCACACGTTTAAGTAGAAAAATATAGATTTCATGAATTTATTTAAATCCCTGAACTTCAAAAATCCATATCTTTGGATAGAAAAATCATAAAAATAAATTAAAAATACCCTCTTGCTCAGTGAACAGAGGAGAATAATGTGTACAAAAATAAAAATTATTTTTTGACTCTTTGATTTTTAATTAATTCAATACTCTCTATGGTATTTCAATTCATTATGGCTAAGCATTTCTCAACATATCTTGAAATTTTTAGGGTTTATTCCTCATGATAGAGGTTGTGTTCTCTAGTTTCTCTAAGGTCAAAGGACATTTCTGTGCTTCTAACCCTTATTTTCAAGCTAAGATGACTATGTTGGCTTAAATTAATTACATAAATTAAAATACCACTTAGAAAATTATTGGATAAGTTTTAGTAGGTTTGATGTGATCAGAGGAGCTTAGGAAAAATACTATGATAGTTTGAATAATTTTGTACGTTTATGTATTTAATTAATTGTTTATATGTTGTATTAATTTATGTAAACTAAACATTAATAAAAAATTGATAAAATCAATTCCACATGGTGTGTAAAAATCATATTAACTAATTGTAAAAATTTGAAAATTATTTGATTTTGCTTGAGCACTAAAGTTGATTTTCTAAGAAACATTGTATTTTTGTACAAAAATAATTAAATTAAAGTAAATATGCTTAGAAAAATTATGAAAACTGATTTTTTGAGTTCCTTGTGTTCTGGGGCACTTCGGAAAAATAAAAATTATTTTTGAGAAAATACTTCATTTTTAGCTATATTTTAAATTAAAAATAATTAAAATAACTAAAATTTCAAAAATACAAACATATTTCAAATTTCTTCTAATGGTTCCTTAATTAGTTAGGATTCATTAAAATATTTTTCTTGATTTTTCTAAGTTAGAAATAAATTTTTAAAGTACCAAAAATGTATTTTCCTCATTTCCTCTTTAAAATAATTATAAAAAATAAATTAAAAAATAGTAAAAATATAAAATTTATTTCTCTGAGTTCTTCAGACTCAGAGAGGTTTAAAAATATGAAAAATAAATTTTTTAAAATAAATAAAACATATTTTTCATTTAATTAAATCACTAAAAATCATTAAATAATTATAAAATAAAAATTAGAATTTAATTCAAAAAACCATGGAATTTTGCCTAAGTGTTTTCTCTGTCCTAAGGGAACCTCTAATAATTTTTTGATAAACCAAAACCTTTATTTTGATCATTTAAATAAATTAATTTTGAAAATCCTATTTTCCAATTTAAAATGATTTTTTAAATTAAACTAAAATTTGAAAACCACATCTTCTCCTCTAATGCTTTAATTAGTCTACGAATAGAGTACTATAAAATCTTTAAATTAATTTGAATTATGCTTAATAAGTTATGAGGTGAAGAGCCCCAAGAACAAAGTGGTAATTTTAGATTTTGATGCCTTAATCATAATTTAGGATTAACCAAAGGGAAGAATAGATATTTATAATCCTAATCAATATGTTTGGATGATTGAAACATAATGGGTAAAAGGGTAGAAACCAACGTGCCACCTTTCCATGATAAGAATAAAATTGAAATTTGTTAATTTATAAAGACTTGGAAGTTAAAGAAAAGTTAGATGATTCTCAAGTGATGGGTTTAAGTTAGGGAGATGATATGTAACTTATTTGAAGTCTATAATTAATGATGTTTTGTTATTTTAATCAAAATCCATGTCACCTAAATTAAAATTCTAACATTTGGTAATCTTTATTCCCATTAGGATTGTTAAGGGTTTAGTAGTAATATAGGCTTGATATTTGAATTCATTTAATGGGATTTAGAAGGATAGCATGACTAATGATAGAAATTTCTAAGCACTGCAAGCCCAAATTTAGTGGTAGGTATAGAATCTTTAATAATCTGAACTTGCCTTAGGGCATTCACCCATATAACTTTTCAATCAAATATCAACTGATTAATTGAGTACCCTATCCTCGGGATGATCAAAATGTCAAGATTCACTGAGTAGTAGGATAATTTTAATTTGACATGGGATGATTAATAGAACAATATGATAAGTTCAAAATGAACTCAAATATTTCAAGAAATCTTTAAAGTAGTTCATGGTCATTCCCCGAATACTTTGAAATCTTTTGGATGTTTTGAAGGGCAAATTGGACTGGCTGTATTTTGTTCTAAAATCATCCAAGATCTTTCCAGACTCAATAAATTATAAGTTTGAGGTCTGTTAAATACACCTTCATTTGCTCTTACAATTAAAATTTATTGCAAAATTATATACATGTTACAAAAGCTAAAATTTTATGTGGGAAAACAAGAAGAATCGACAGGTATGTTTTTTTTTAGTTATTGCATTGCAATTTACTTTTATTTATCTTCACCTCTTGTTTCCTGCCTATAAACTTGCATGCTAAATAAGAAGGTCACCTTGCATGTCAAAACTGGAACTTTTAAGATAACCACAAAATTGAAACCAAAACCAAAATTCAAAAATCAAAACAAAATAAAATTCACTGCCACAACAGTCAAAATATAAGACAACTCAAAATATAACCACAAATAAAACAATAAAACAAAATTTGCAGCTAAGTTAAAACGTCTCCATTGGATGATTGGGAATCCCTTGGAGGAGGTAACCTATGGTTGCTAATGAGATTTCCCATGGTATAAATGAAAGTATGGAACTCATTAAGTTGAGTTTAGTAAATTCATTTGGACTAAGTGAATCCAAAGAAAATAGTGGTGTTGGAACGAGGAAACCGTGGGATCCTAATCGGTTTCACTCTAATCAACTTTAACATCCTCCATGATATCTAAATAACCATAACCTTAGGAAATCTTTGATTTGACATCAGGACTTGACACAGTAGAAAACTTAAACAAGCTACGATGAGGAGCATGGAACTAACTCTATGGACAACCTTCTACAACAGCAAGAGGATCTATAATAGCATATCTTTTTCTAGAATTAAACAACAGACCATAGGATTTTAAGGTTGTCCTCCTAGAGAGACATAAATCCTCAATTTATCTTTAGGCCTTTGTATGGCTCTGCTATACAATATAAGTCCTAATAGGTTTTAGGATTCCGAGGTTGTCATTCGTCACAACCTAAATCCTGAGGTTGTCATTCGTCACACCGAGGTTGTCATTCGTCACAACCTAAATCCTCACATGTTTCAGGCTATTTGTATGCTTGTTTCACACGAATGTAAGCCCTAATTAATAAAATTGGCAAGAGGAAACACTTAATTCCTTCTCAAAATTGAAGTCGAGCCATAGGATAGCTTGGAATTAGGTTGGCTGGGAAAGTCACTGAGGTTCTCCTTAGGATCCATGACATCCTCTAATTTTTCTTCCTTTGGATTCCAAAAATAAATGTTCCAAATTTGAGCCATTCCCATTTCACCCCTCTTTGTCCAATCTTTTTAAAAATTCTAACCCTTTGAAATTCTTGAAGACAATATCCCTTGATTTTTATCGAGATTTTTCTTATGTGACTTCGGTTATCTAAGATGTAATTAACTACAGGGGCTTACCCTTTTAGGAAACTTTCAAGAACCCAGCTTAATATAAACCCTATTTAATTTTTTGTATTAAGTAAGGGAACTTGTCGGTCAACATAAAAATGGTTTTTCACATACTTAAATGGATATCATAAATTCTCTAGTTTATTTAATTGAGTCTTACTGGTAAGTGGTGCGTCTACCCTTCGGGATAGATGTATTGCTTACGGTATTTGATATATATATACAAGACCGGACCGATCTCATACCAATTTGGTGACCGACAGATTTTGGCAACTCCGCTGGGGAGTAGTTTTTCTCTCCATTTAAATTAGGTAATATTGTTTTCATACATCGGTAATGTGTTCATGTCCCTTATGGTCCAGATTACCTTTCTTCTATTGGCATGCTTTACCCATTTCTCTCTTGGGTAAGTACGGTCAACTCCTTTGGACATCAGGATCGTCTATTCAATCACCTTTGAACAAAGAAGTTTAGGAGTTCATTAGAACTTTATCTTTTTTTGTGGGATCGGACCCATACTAGGTGTGTTGGTGGATTAGTTCCTCCTGGGAGTTATGCGTTGTGAAGTTGGTCCCGCACTGGGTCTTTGTGTTTTCTTCATGTCCTTTCGGGTTTGGTTTCCTTTGCTGCAAATCAAGCCAAGTTGTTGCACTCTTTGCGATCATTTAATTTGTTAATTACAACTCTTCAATGTTTTAATCACAAATAAATAATAAATTTGAAAATTAAAATAATAAAGGATATGCCCAGTTTCTAACATAAGTGTGTTAACTTGAGTACTTCTATTGAAACGACAAGTCATGGGACATTACTTACTTTCAGAAATTCTTCAAATGATAGGGACAATGTCTTTGCCAAAGTTTATCTTTTCTTTTGCCTCCGGAATGGAGTTCGCTGTCAACAAGGATGAGTTGCTTAACCTCGTAGTTATTAAGTTTGGACAAGGGTTCAATGATATTAGAGTCAAGTTTGGGAAGGTGGCCGTTACAGTAATGAAGTTTGAAATGGATAAGTCTATGGAGCCTATTGTAGAGTTCAACTTGAAATCTGATAAGGAATTCTCCCCTCCAAAGGTGTTGGTTGAAAAGAACCCTACTATTGCTATAAAGTTTGTCGTTAGGAGCATTGGGACTTCTCCGAGGATTGCTTCTGCTCCTACTACCGGATTCACCATCACCGTACCAACTGTTCAGCTTGATAATGAAAAAGAGATTCTACATGAAGAAGAGTCGGTCGACACTTATACCCCACCATTTTTTGGATTCGAGATTGGGTCCAATTTAAAGCTTGTGCAACTGAAAAAAGCACAGGAAAGGAGGCACTGCCAGAAACTTTTGAAAGCCAAACATCCTCGACAGTCCCGCCAACACCCACAACAGTTGTACCAACATAGTAAACCTCAACAACAGCAGTAGACACTACAGTTTGGCCAGTCTATCCAGCAGTCATATCAGGGAGGACCGTACCGGGAAGATAGTAGACGGGATCCAACTTTTTTAGAATGGAAGAAAAGAATGTATTATTTCAAAGATGAAGCCGTGTTGAAGATATTACATGACTTGCTAAAGAAACAAGGATTTCGACTACCAGAACCAAAAAATCCAGAAGAAGCCGACATGAAGGATCATCCCCAATACTGTCCATACCACCGGATGCTTGGCCACACATTAGAAAACTACTTTATCTTCAAGGATTGGCTTGAGAAGAATTTCAAAATTGGAAATGTAGAAATCCAGAAAGAGTATTTGAAAGAACCTGAAAAAGGTTCCGTAAATATGATTTTGTTTGATTCAATTGACTTCTATACAACTACACCGGTGCTTGGAAAAAGAAATGACACTCTTCAAAAATCTCCAACTGACCTAAAAGTAATCAAAGGAAAGTCAATCGAGACTAAGCTGGAGAGACTCAGAGCCAATATTGCGCGGTTGTCTGGAGAACAAAGAAAAGATATGAATGATGAAAATTACGATGTGTCGATTACATGGACAAAGGATTAATTGAAATCAATGTTATCAAGACCCATGTCGAGTTATCTATGTGGGATGCTTCATCTTCCTGTTGAGGAGAACACCACAAATGAGAGACAAGGGGCCATCCAACAAAGGGGCGAACATATCAGTCATCTCAAAAAGAAAATTGAAGAAATGACGACCACTATGATTGCAATGCAAAGACAGTCACAATCACCGTAGATGGTACTTCCAGAAATAAACCAGCGAGAAATCACTCGTGTTGTAGTTGTAAGAAAAGAGTTCACCTCCTATGAACAACCAAAGAAGGATTCGGTTTAGGTTCCGATGTATGAAAATGAAATCAAACAGATGGTTGAACAGCAGTTGAGAAAAGCTCTAAATCAGTCAAAAGGAGGGGTATCAACTCTAAAGGGTTGACCCTACCTAGAGGAGTTTGTGGCCATCCAATACCCAAGGGTTTCGTACAACCTTTTTTCAAAACATTCAATGGAACTGGAAACCCTCTTCAGCATGTTGCACACTTCCGAGCAAGCTGCTGTAACGCAGGGGGTAACAAAGAACTTTTGTTTTATCAGTTTGTAAGTAGCCTTACTCGAGTCGCCTTTGATTGGTATGTAGAGCTACCAAATGGTTCAGTAAAGGCATTCATAGAAATGGAAAACTTTTTTGTCAGTCAATTCGCTGGAGTTTAGCATCACATCACAATTGGTGATCTTTTAGCAGAGATGCAAAAGTCGGATGAAACTTTGGATTACATTCTAAGATCGAGAAATCTCAGCATGAGGTGTGAGCCATAGTTGCAAGAGCAACAAGCAGTCAAGAACCTTCTAAAAAGCGTGCATGGTCCATTGGGTTTCCTACTTAAAGGTTTTACAATTGGAACGTTCAAGAAGTTACTTAACAAAGCTAGGAATCTCCAAGGAGAAGCAAAGCAATCTGGTTTTCCAAAAAAGACTGAAGAGCCAGAACCAATGAAGATATTCAAGAAGAAATCTGGGACAGTTGTTGTGGTTAGCAGGAGAAGACAATAATTGCAAATACAAGTCGAACAACATCAACAGACCTTCCAACATCCTTGTTAAAATATTCAAATCATCTCAACAGAGACCTTACCAGACATACGAAAGACAAGTTCCAATCATGAACACTCGATCAAATGGGATATACTCTTTTAAAGATGAAGCAGCAAAAAAAATGTTTCGTAGTCTGATCAAGAATCACGAGTTCAAGTTGCCCAAGCTGAAGAAGCCTGATGAGGTCAACAAGAAAGGACATCTGAGATATTGCCCATATCACATATTCATTGGACACACTGGACACACCATAATTGGACACACCATAGAGGAGTGTTGCAGTTTCAAAGGCTTGCTTGAGGACATTTTCAAGAATGGGGATGTAACGATCCCGTAAGAATATTTGAAAAGAGCCTGAAATAGGATCTATAAATATGATTTCGGTCGATCAGTTTGTTCCAACCTATTTTTATGCAACTGCCAACAGATAGAATGCCTTTTAACTACTATTATACTGCTATTTTTGTTTAAAAAGGGATATTAGCAAGATTAGTGTTATTCTATTTGATCCCGCCCACCACATTAATGAAAAGAAAGAAATAGTTATTGTTCAAGATTCTTCAATGTTTTAATTTTTTTGCATACGTTCAGCAGAAAACTTAATGTTAAATGAAAAGGAAAGTTTTTTGGAAAAGAGAAACCAACTAATTCAAAGGCTTGAACCCCAATAGAACAACAATTAAGCAGGGTGTAATACAAGATGAAGTTTTAGTATTGTGATGACTTCAGGGGAGAATGAAATGAATGCCCTAATAACTGAGTCATTGATCCTGAAATTGCTTATATGCAACAGTATAACAATAATTTTGATTATATTTTACACTTATATTTTCTTATTTCACAACAAAATAAAAAACTTAATCCTGAAGAAAAATAAGAATTTAACTTTTAATTTATATATATTGGGATACTACGCAAGTATACTTATTGTTATCAAGTAATATAGGACTTTTTGATTAAGACCTGAATATCAAACTGTTGACCTCACTTTTGGTTGAGGTCTAGTTTTTCCTCTTTAGTACTCTAGGGTCTAGCCATAGGACTTTCCTGTTGACTATTCCTAGAAAACTAGAAATGGAACCCTCACCATTAGAAATTCCAAACTCCTTTTTACTCAACTTAAACTTCCACATAGTGGTCCTAACCTATAGCGCTTAATAGGTGGGATTGTTTGTTATTTAGCTGTTGTCATGGTATTTGCTTTTGTGCTGATGGTCAGCATGCCGCTTGGCTAGGACCTGGGTGTTGGTCTAGAGCTAAGTTTTTTTTTTTTTTTTTTTTTTTTTTTTTTTTTTTTTTTTTTTTTTTCCTTAATTTTTTTTCTTTCCGAGCTAAGTCTCCTATCGTTTTAACCGGCTTTGAATTATCATGGCCCTAGGCTATGGTTTAGCTAAGACCAATACATAGAGGACCCAAATGGGGTTTCCATTGGTCCATAGCTCATTTATGATGGTTAGCTCCCCAATTTTACCAAAATTACCCAACTTGGTCTTTTTCCACTAAACTCCCCCAAATTACTTAGTACCCTTGAAACCCTAAATTTCGCCAAAATTCCCAAATTTATCCAAAACACCCAAATTTGTTCAAAAATCATGTCAAACCTTTTGAAAACATCCAAATACCCAAAATCACAAAAAAAATTGTCAAATTACCAAAATGCTACTCCTTAGCCCAAAATTTCAAAAATTCCAAAAAATCCCAAAACCTTCCAAATATTTACATTTTCATTTTTCTCAACTACCACATAACCCAATTTGACCAAAACCCTTAAAGGCCCAATTTCCCTAAATTCACCTCAAATGTCCAATTTGGTCCCAATTCCCCTAATTTCGATTCTAAACTCAAATGCACCTTCCATATGACTAATCTAAACTAAATCCAAGCTCAATTGGCTCATGCTTTGAGCCCAATTTTGTTCTAAATCAAACCCCCAACTTTGGTCATATGACTTAATCTCACTAAATTGAATATATAGCCTACTCAATTTGCCACAATTTATGTTGAAAACTATTCATAACACTCCTACACATACAAAACTATTCATAAGACAAAGCCCTATCAAATTTCCCTCATATAGAGCCTCTAAGATAGCTCAAGAGCAACACCCAAATCCGGCCTTGATCAAATTTGGGTCTAGACCTTTCACCACGGCTAGAGGCTCAATCCTTAGCCTCCTTGGGCCTCCACGAACATGCTGAGCACCACTGATTGAAGCTTTCATTCTCAGAGAAAAGGTATTGAACTTCCCCTCTTCCCGAGCCTATTTTAATTTTCCATTTAATTAGAATTAATTCAATGGCATGTTTACCATATGGATGTGTTCGTCACACTTAGACGAGTCCATAGGATCAAACCCCACTAGATTTGATTAAGTCTAGAGGGAGATATTAAGGTTTTAGTGTGGATGGTTCTCGAGTTAGCCTATTTGAGGATGATGACGGGGAGCCATCTGATCGTGCATTTATCTAGTTAATGGACGAGATATAGCCGGAGGAACTCTCGGTGACGAATCACGAGCTGTGTGCCATGCTAAGGTGGAAAGCGCAACGAATGGGAACACACCGGGTCACCATTTGGAGCTGCCTAGGATGAGGTGGCGCTGCGCATTTAAATAGATAAATAGGGAATTAAATAAATCAGAAAATGATCACTAACTTCAAAAATTCATATCTTGGTGTAAAAAATCACAAAAATAAAATAAAAATACCCTCTTGCTCAGTGAACAAAGGAAAATAATGTGGAAATAATTTGAATTTTATGTGATGCATATTTTATTTTTAATTAACTAAACACTATTTTGAGTCATTTAATTCTCCATGCATGTAGACATTTCACCGTGGCTTGAAATTTTGGCATGTCGTTGCCTCTATCTTAGGGAATATTCTCTGATTTTGCTAAAGTCATAGGAGATCTCTAGACAGAGATCCATATTTTTCATGTTTATGTCTATTATTTTTAGAAATTAATCATAATAATTAGAATGTTGTTTAGAAAATTCCAAGAAAATTTTGAAAGGTTTATTGTGGCCAGAGAACCCTTTAAAAAATATTTCATGAGTTAAGTCATTAAGAATGCATCTAATTTTTACAAACACTAAAATGCAACATAAAAAACAACAAAAATTAATTTTGGGAAACACAAACATTTAAATGACTTAATTTTTACTTTCTACTAAGATTCAAAGTTCAGAGAACTCCCCATAAAATTTTTTCAAAATATTTGGAGCTCATTTGATAACTCAAATTAATTTTCTATGTTAAATGTCATTTTAACACTAAAATAATTTTTAACAATTAAAATAACTCAAAAAATTATAAAAGTTAGTTTTTGGAGTTCCCTGTGATCAGATGAATTTTATAAAAATAAATTTTTAATTAAAATAAAATTTTCATTTTTAAACCATTTTTTAATATTTAAATAATTAAAAAATGATAAAAATCACAAAAATAATAAAATTAATGGAAAAGTTCTAAATTGTTTCCTAAGAACTTAGGAACAATTCAAATATTTTTCTTAATTTTCTAAGTGAAGATATTAAATTTTGAAGCTTAAAATAATTTTTAAAGGCTAAAAATGGATTTTCACTAAAATAATTCTAACAATTCAAAAAAAAATCAGAAAAATGTGAAATTTGTTTTTCTGGGTTCCTTGACCTCAGAGATATTTAATAAAAATATAAAACTTAATTTTTTACATTAAAAATATTTTATAATTAATAAATATTTCAGAACTTGAAATTATTCTAATAATTAAGATTCAAAAAATCATGAAATTTGGTCTAAGTGTTCCTCTGGTCTAAGCTACCTTCAGTAAAAATTTCATGGGATTAGGCTTTACCTTGGTCAAGTTAAGGAATTTTCTTTAAAAAATCCTTTCTCTTGCATATAAATAATTATGAAAATTAAATTAAATTTTGAAAAATCACATTTTCTCCTCTGATGTCTTAATTGACCCATGAGTGAGGTGGGATACAAATTTCAAAATTTTTTGAATTAAATTTGATGAATTTGAAGTATTAGAGGCTTAAGGGCAAAAGTGTAATTTTATAAATTTAGCCTTAATTAGCATTAAGGGTTAATTCAAGAAAGGGAAATGGGCAGCCTTTGAACTTAATTAACATATTTGGAAGATTGAAACACAAGAGATTAATTGCTAGAAACCAATCTCACTTCGTCCAATTAAAGGATAAATCAGAAAATTTAAAGATGATTAAAATTTGAGATTACCAAATTAAATGATTTTATACTTAGGAGTGTAGTTTTGGGTGTTAATAACTCACTAATTTAATACCCCTATCTAGTGTTCAAGTGACATTCAAATGTTTTGATGATGAATTATTTTCACTTAAAATTTAGTCTCTTTCAAAATGACTAAAACGTCCATCAGGATCTTAAGAGCTTAGTAGTGACCTAAGCTAAATCAAATTTGATTAAATGAGGATTAGAAAAGTGAATAAAAATTGAACACCTTTGAAACACTACAAGCCCAAGTTAAAACAAAAATTGGCAAAGTGACTTAATAACACTAACTTGACCTTTTAAGGGTCTTCACTTTCAATTTAAATGATAAGTGATAATTACCCTATTCTTAAGGATAATTGAGACATCAATATTCACCGAGCATTAAGGGTATTTACAGGATGAATTATTAAGCAAAATAATAAGTTTAAAAAGAACTCAGGATTTTCCTCCAGGCAGAGAGAGAGTAGCATGGACTTGCTTCTCTCTCTAGATCTGTTGGATACCTCGGAGGTCTACTAAACTTAATATGTTTTGCTTAACAAAAATCATTCTTAATCAAACTAATAGGGACCCACAAAGATATGATTTAGGATTTGGTAGATCACTAGAACCTTAATTTTCTCACTTCATATAAAATGCCCTTACATGCATTTTTGAGTTTCAGGTGGTGGAACGAGAAGACTCGTCAGGTATGCTTTTACATTTTACAATACCGTCCTTTTTTTTATACTTTCCACATTGTACTTTCATGCTTATAAACTTGCATGCTAAACAATGATGCCACCCTACATTAAAACCAAAACTACTAGGATAGCCACAAAAAAAAACTACTAGGATAGCCACAAAACCAAAACCAACACTAAAATCAACCAAGATAAAAGTCACCGCCACAACATCTCCCCCGCCACAACATCTAAAATATAAGACAACTCAAAAAAATTAATCACAAACATCACAAAAAAGAACACTTCAACTAAATTAATACGTCTCTATTGGAAGATCGGGAACCCCTCAGAGGAGGTAAATCCCTCGGAGGAGGTAACCTAC
>NW_018218052.1:109051-117093 GCF_001263595.1 Phalaenopsis equestris | reverse complement strand
GTCTAAATGAAAGTATGGAACTGAAAGTATGGAACTCATTGAGTTTAGTAAATTCATTTAGACTAAGTGAATCCAATAGAAAATAGTGGTACTGGAATGAGGGAACCGTAGGATCCTAACAGGTGTCTCTCTAATAAACTTTAACATGCTCCATAACAGTTAAAGAACTTCAACCATAGGGTCATCTGATTTGACATTTTAACTTGACAAGCTAAAAAACTTAAACTCATTAAGGCAAGGAGCTTGGAGCTAGCACTATGGGAAGCACGATAATGTTCAACAGCAAAACCTGGTCTTCCCAGCTAAATCAATTTCCTTCCTTAGAACTAAAACAACAAGCCATAGGATTTTGAGGTTGTTTGCTTATGTAACATAAATCCTCACCTTATCTTTAGGCTTTTGTACACCTCTGATGTACAATCTAAGCCATAACTTGTCTTAGGATTCTGAGGTTGTCGTTCATTACGGCCTAAATCCTCACATCTTCCAGGCTATTTTTGTGATCGTTTCAAACAAATGTGAGCCCTAATTAAATAAAATTGGCAAGATGAAACACCTAAATATTTCTCCTCAAAATTGAAGCCAAACAATAGGATAGATTGGGAAGTCACCAAGGTTCTCCTCTGGATCCATGACATCCCCTAGTTCTTCCTCCTTTAGATTACCAAAATAAAATGTTCCAAATTTGAGTCATTCCCATTTCACACCTCTTTGTCCGATTTTGTTGAAAAGTCTTATCCTTTTGAACTCCTTAATGATAATATTTACTGATTTTTATCAAGAGTTTTCTTTGGTAACTTTGATTATCTAAGATGTAATTAACTATAGAGGCTTGCTTTTATAGGAAGCTTGTCCAAACTCAGCTTAATATAAACCCTATTTAATTCTTCATATTAAATAGGGGAACTTGTTGGCAAATAAAATAGTTTTACAGACCAAATGGATGTCATATATTTCTTAGTTTATTTGATCGAGCCTCATCATTAATTCTTGTGTTTATCCTTCTGGATAGATACAGAGTTTGAGGTACATCGCTCTTTCATTTAAACTATGAAAAATACGGGGTCAGTTTAATTTCATATTTTTCTAAACTTATATACATATATACGTTAAAATGTCCTTCCAAAGCAGGCGACAGAATTTTGATTCCGATGACCGACAGATTCTTACGGGCAACTCCACAACCAAAATAGTGCCGACACAAACCCACAGGGAAGATATGCAGTATGCACTTTTTGGAAAACTTTGTATTTTTAATAAGATAATTATTTAAACTAAAGACATTTTTGTAATAAGGAAAGTCTAAATATTTTTGATAATTTTAATATTTTGACAAAAAATAGAATAAACTTAAAAGATAACTTAAGTTTTTGTAGAAGAAAAGCACTAAATATGATATCTTTCTCCTTGTCATGAATCAGTAATAAGTATAAGAATTCTGTTGTGGAAGGATGCATATTGTGTTGTGCCAAATAGGAGCAATAATGTTCTTTGCCCTTACTAGAGATTCTATAAAGAACATTGGCTAATCTATAGTTTAAATAGTTCTGAAGACCGGCTAGGCAGGGAAGATGCTAGTTCTCACTCTAAAGTTCGCTTGATTCCCTCCACTTGGGGGCTAACATCTCGTATCAGAACCTAAAATAATAAATCAAGTTGGGGGCTTTAACCTGTCTTCTAGAAATATTGCCTACTCGTTGACATCTATCACAAGTTTTGATATAAGCATTAACATCTATAAAAATTATAGGCCAATAGAATCTAGATTATAAAATTTTGTATGTCCCCCAAATTCAGAATTATGATGTTTTTGGATAATTTCATAAGTTTCTTCTAATGGTACACCTCTTCGAATAATTAGATCCTTTCCTTGTTTATATAAAAATGGGTCATCCCAAAAATAAGTCTTTGCTTCATAAATAAATTTCCTCTTTTGTTGGTATGTCATTTCATAGGGTATAATATCACTAACAATAAAGTTCATAATGTCGACATACCACGGAACACGCCACTCATTAATAGTGAACAATTTTTTATTTGGAAAATATTCATTAATTTATTTTTCAAAACAGAGTGATTTTTCTAACTCAAGCCTCGACAAATGATCAAAAATTTGATTTTCAGTCCCCTTTAGATCTACTATTTCAAAATCAAATTCTTGCAAAACAAGAATCCATCTTATAAGTCTAGGTTTAGCATCCTTCTTTTTCAGTAAGTACTTAATAGTAGAATGATCTGTATGCACTACACAATGAGTTCTAATTAAATATGATCTAAATTTATCAAAATCATATATTATTGTTAATAGCTCTTTTTCATGAGGGTGGCATCATTGTTTAACATGCAAGTTTACAAGGAGGAAACGAGAGGTGCGAAAAAATAAAAGTAAATCACGATGCAATAGCTTAAAAGTGTACCTATTGACTCTTCCCGCTCCTTCCACCTGAAAGGTTAGCTTTGACAACATGTATATAATTTTGCAACAAATTTAAATTGCAGGAGTAGATGAAGGTGTAGCTACTAAACCTCAAGTTATAACTTTATTGAGTCTCGGAAGATCTTAGTGGATGATTTTAGAACAAAATATAGCAAGTTCCATTTTTCCCTTCAAAATATTCAAGAGATTCCAAAGTGCTCAGAGCATGACTTTGAACCACTTTGAAGATTTCTTGAAACATTTCGAGTTCATTTAAAACTTAAAACTTATCATACTATTCTATTAATCATCCAAAGTAAAACTAATATTATCTCATTGCTCAAGGAAACTTGATGTTTAAGGAAACTTGATGTTTTATTTAATGTTTTATTTATCTTAAGGCTAGAACACTCAATTAATCAATTGATATTTTGTTTAAGAGTTATGTGGGTTGGTGCCTCTGAGGCAGGTTTGAGTCATAAAAGATTGTGGTACCCACAATTAAAGTCAGTCTTGTAGTATTTAAAGATGTTAATCACCAATCATATTATCTTCTAAATCCAATCAATTGAGTTCAGAAATTGAGCCTAGGTCACTACCAAGCCCTTCATAATCATAACGGGGGAAATTGATGGTGATTAGAATTTTGGTTTAAGTGACATATATTCTTATTGAGGGATCACAAAATTACCAATTTTAGGCCTAAGATAAGTAAATAATCACCTTCTTAGCTTAAGCTCATCACTTAAAAATCATTTGATCTTAATTGACTTCTAAGGCATGATGATTAAGGAAGTTAAGATTTTTTGTTCATATTATAGAAAAGGTGGCAAGTGGGTTTCTACCTTTTAATCCCATTGTAATTTAATCATCCAAACATGTTGATTAGGATCAAAATTATCCATTTTCACTTTGTTAACCCAAATTTTGATTAAGACACCAAAATCTAAAGTTACCCCTTTGCCTTTGAGGCTCTTCACCTCATAACTCATTAATCAAAATTCAAATGACTTTGACAATTTAGAGTGTCCCATCCATGGGTCAATTAAAACATCAAAGGAGAAAATGTGCATTTTCAAAATCTAATTTAATTTTATTTAAATAATTATTTAAGTTTAGAAAGTAGTATTTTCAAAGTTGATTTTACTTAACTATCCAAAATAAAGTTTTAATTCATAAGAAAATTACTAGAGATCCCTTTAGGTTAGAGAAACACTTAGACAAAATTTCATGATTTTTTGAATTAAATTATTATTATTATTATTTAATTATTAACAAATTTCAATGAATTAATTAAATGCATAATAATCTTTTATTTATAATTTTCTTAATATTGTTATTAAACTTCTTTGAGTTCAAAGGACTCAGAAAATCAAATTTTGTATTTTTAAAATGTTTAATTTTTTATTAATATTATTTTAGTGAGAAAAATAAAGAAAAAAATATTTTTAAGGTTTTAAAATTTATTTTTAACTTGAAAAAGTTAGGAAAAATATTTTAATGAGTCCCAAGTAATCAGGAGATCATTATGCACATTTTAAAATATTTTTATATTTTTTGGAATTTTTTAATAATTTTTGTTTATTTTAAATTCAAAATAAGGCTAAAAAATCAAGTATTTTTTTTTAAATTTTATTTTTTCTAAGTGCCCCTGATCACAAGAAACTCAGAACATCACTTTTCATAATTTTCCCAAGTGTATTTATTTTATTATAATTATTTTTGTACAAAAATATAAGGTTTCTTAGAGAATCAACTTTAGTGCTCAAACTAGTCAAATAATTTTTAAATTTTTAGTGTGGGTACAAAAAATTTTTATATACAATGTGGAATTAATTTTATTAATTTTTTATGAGTATTTAATTTAAATAAATTACTATAAGATAAATACACTTAAGCAAATATAGAAATTTACAAAATTATTCAAGCCATTATGATATTTTTCCTAAGCTTCTTTGACCATAAGAAAACTATTAAAATTATTTCCATAATTTTCCAAGTGAACTTTTAATTTATATAATTAAAATAAGCCAAAATAGTCATCTTAGCTTGAAAATTTGGGTTAAAAGCATAGAGATGTCCTTAAACCTTGGAAAAATCAAAGGAGATATCCTCGATCGCGAGGAGCAACTCAAAATGTCAAGCCATGTTGAGCAATATTTGATCATAATGAATTAAAAATACTCCAGAGAGTATTTAATTTATTAAAAATCAGGGAGTAAAAAATAATTTTTGTTTTTAGTCCACATTATTCTCCTCTGTTCACCAAGCAAGTGGATATTTTTGTTTTATTTTTATGATTTTTCTAGAGAAAGATATGGATTTTTGAAGTTCAAGAATTTAGTTAATTCCAAAAAATTCATATTTTTCTATTTAAACACGCAACGCCAACTCATCCTACGGTGGCTCCGAACTCACACACGGTTCTCCACCATTTGACGCCGCCATGAACCTTAGCTACATGCAGCCTACCGTTTTGCTCCAAGGGTTTGCCCGACTTGATCTCCTCCCCTCGGTCCATCCAATACACGCGCGATCGAACGGCTCCCCTTCATCATCCCCAAATAACCTAACCTAAGTGTTGTTCACACTAAAACCTTAAGATCTTCATCTAGACTCAACTAAATTACAAGGGGTATGTTCCTATAGATTAATCTACTCAAGAAGAGTATATCTATATGGCTTATACGATATGAGATGCATAAAATATGTATGGAGAATCAAAATAGACTCTGATTAGGGTTGAGGTTCTATACCTTTATCTGAGAGGGGAAGCCTCAATCAGATGGTTATGGTAGCTTTGGTTGGGTCCAAAAAATCTCCAAATGAAGTCTTAGGTCCGGGTGAATTGTCTAGATATGATTTTGACCAAACTCAATTTCAGGTGTTGGTCTAGAGCTGTGTTAGAGGCTGTTTAAGAGGGGATTTTTGTATGGGATCAACTCCTCTTCCTCCGATGATGATGTGGGCACAATTAATTCGAGTTTAGTGGACTATGGAGGTGTGTGGAAATATATCCTGTTCGAGCTGAATTTTTTAACTCAAAATATAGCTCTTATAGTGGGAACCAGAGGGGCAAAGTGGTGGGATTAAGTTGAGGAGTTCTTGAAGAGTCTCTAGAAGCAAATGTTTAGAGTTTCCTTAAGTATTTTTCTAACCTCCCCTTTGGCCATGGAGGTGTCAATTTAAAGCCATGGCAGCCTAGTGGAGCTCAGGGCTTGGCAGTGGGTGCTAAGGCTTGCTGAGGTGGAGTGAAGAAAAGCACAACCATCCAATTGGAGTGAGCCAAGTCAGGGAGTTAAAATTTTGGTTTTTGGCCATTTGGGCTCCTTTGGGGTGACTTTTTCCTAAGGTGGTGGTTGGCCAGCTTTCAGTCACCTTTTAGCTCAGGGTGGTCAGGGAAGGGTTAATTATGATTTACTCCCAATAGCAAGTGATGATGGCATAGTTTTTTCAAAATAAGGCTAAATATATAAGGCTAAATATGGAAATAAGGCTAAATATGGCTAAGATCCCTTAAATCAAAGGACCATTGGTCCATAGCTCACCTAGGTGGTTTAGTTGGGTTTAGACTAGTTAATAGAGTCCAAATGGTGGCTGTGGTGACATTGATTTGGTCACTTTGGTATGGCTAGGTCAATTTTGGTGAAGGGGTTCAATTTGGGTCAAATTATCTTAAAGTTTGGTTTGGGTTTATAGACAAGACATTGAGCCCAATTAGTTGATTAATTTTGTGTGGGTGGTTGTCATGAGAGGTTTAGAGAAGAATTAGAGTGGTTTTGAATTGACTTGGTGGGTCAATTTGAAGGAATTTGAGAATTTAGTCAATTTGGGGATGTTGGGTTAGAATTGGGTTTAGGTTGGGCTAGAGTTAGACTAAGTCCAAATTGAGAGTTCAAAATGGTCTTGGGGAATTTTATGAACAGTTCTCAACATTAATTGAGTGCCAATTTTGGGGTTTGGACATTCAATTTGGTGGGATTTGGGCACATGACTAACTTGGGGAAAATTTGAGAATTTTAGATTTGAGTTGAAATTGAAGCTTGAGCAAGGCCAACTGAGGGCTCAATTTGATTATTAGGAATGTTAGGAAGAGTTTGGGATCCAAATTGAGGCAATTGAGTGGGCTATGGGGTTCAATTGGGTGAGATTGGGTATATAATCAAAATTGGGGGTTTTGGTTTGGATCAAAACTGAGCTCAAAGAATGAACCAATTAAGCTTGAATTTGATTTTAAATGATCATAAGCCTATTGAATTTGAATTTATAATTGAAAAATGGGGAAAATTGGGATGGAATTGATGGACATTTAGGGTGATTTGAAGAAATTGGGTTTTTAGGGGCAATTTGGGGGTTTTGGTCAAAATTGGTCAAATTGGGTTCAATTGAGGAGTCCAAATTAGTTTTGGGGATATTTCAAATTATTTTGAGGGTTTTGGGAAAGTTTGGGCCATCAAGGGTATTTTTGTAATTTTGGCCAGTTTGGGGGTATTTTGGTAAATTGGGTAGATTTGGGGAGTTTTAAGGAATTTCGGTAGTTTCAAATGATTTGAATGATTTTTGAACAGTTTTGAGTGATTTGAGTATTTTGGAAATTTTGGTCAAATTTTGGATTTGGAGGTGTTTTGGTAAAGGTGAGGTGCCAACCACCCTATTTGAGCCATGGACAAATGGAATCCTCTACTTTGGGTCCTTCATGTACTGGTCTAAGCTAGACTTTAGCCTAGGGCTAGTGGGTCTAGAGGGTCATCTACATGAGTCTCCTAAAGGTTTAAGGGGTCAAAGTCAACAAGTTTGGATTTAGGTTTGTGAGTGGTGATCCCGACTTACTGTTTATATGCACAGTATAACAATGTCTTTGATAATATTTTTCACTTATGTTTCCTTACTTTGCAACAGAACCAAAAACTTGATCTTGGAGAAAATAAGGATTTAAATTTTTTATTTATATTTATATTGAGATACTACGCAAGTATATGTATCGTTATCAAGTAATATAGGACTTTTTGATTAAGTCTCGAATATCGAACTCACAGGGAATTTTGCAATATGCACTATTAATCAACAAACTTTCTATTTTAAAAAAGAAAATTACTTAAACTATAGATATTTTCACAGTAGGTGAAATTCAAATCTTTTTGGTATTTTTGATACTTTAACAAAAAAATAAAACTTCTAAAGATAACTTGAGTTTATGTAAAAGAAAAGTACTTGATATGAAAATATTTTTCTCCTTATCATGAATCAGTTTTAAGCATAGGATTTCAATTGGGGAAGCTTGAAAAATGTGTTGTGCCAACTAGGAGCAGAAGCTTGAAAAATGTGTTGTGCCAAATAGGAGCAATATTATTTTTTACCCTTACTAGAGATGCTATAAATAACATTGGTTAATTTAAAGTTTAAATAGTTCTGAAGAACGGCTAAGAAAGGAAGATACCAGCTCTCACTTTAGAGTTCCCTCAATTCCCTCCACCTGGGGGCTAACATTTCTTATTAGAACCTAAAATAAAAAACCAAGTTGGGGGCTTTAACCTATCACTTTAAAGTCTTCTAACTCTAAACGCTTCAAAGATTATTTCTACAATAATATGACTCAATCATATGAATTACATTCTCATTCATACAA
>NW_018218052.1:101919-108648 GCF_001263595.1 Phalaenopsis equestris | reverse complement strand
AAAATTAAAAACAAAAAGGATAAAGTAAATTTGTGGTGCCTGAAAATCTCTCCAAATGTTCCTCTCAAAACTCCCCCTTTTTAGCACTTTTCAGGACTCTTCAAAAGGTCTCAACTTTCTTCTTTTATAAATCTCCAAGAGGTGCCTTGGTAACTCTTCAAAATGTGTACCAATTTGATGTATTCTTAAAAGGATGCCTCCTTTCACAAGTTTTTTAATCATAGTTTCATTTCTAGTGGTCGTAACCACCCTCTTTAGCCAATACGTGCCATAAATGCCTCTTAAAAATTTGGCAAAATGAATTAAACCGTAAAATAACCGTCTCTGGCGCTTAAGCGAGAGGCCTCCAGTGCTTAGGCACGACCTTCTCCGTTTCACCGGTGCTTAAGCGCCAGATTTGGCGCTTTGGAATCTGGCACTTAAGCGCCAAAACTCTTTTGCACCATTTTTGCATTTTTTTCTCCAAATTTTATCTTATTTCACTCCTTTTAGCATTTTTCATCTTTTTAGTTGTACCTGAAAGAAAAACACACAAATACCTTCCATTAAAGTGCAATATCTAAAAAATAGGTATAAAAATGTGTCTAAAAATAATAGATATTTTAGGTATATTAAAATCCCTCAAACTTAAAATGTTACTTGTCCTCAAGTGACACTTAAATCTTTAAAAACCAAATAAGTCTGACATGTACATGAGTTTCTTTAGGAGTTACTAAAGTTTAGATTTAGAAATATAGTAATCTGATTTAGAAAAAATATTTAGTAAATGAGACCAACTTAAAGTTTAGAAATTTTTAATATTAAGAAATATGAAAATATGAGTTCCTATCTAATTCAGAAATATTATAGATTTTCCAGATTTAGAATTTAGTCATTTTATTAAAATTTTTTATTAAAAATAATTTTACTTACCATATTATATCCTTAAGCTTAAGAGTTTCTCAAGTCTTATACTTTAAAACGATCAAATGTGGAACCAATTTTTGATTAGACACTAATCCTCAAGCTTCTCATCTCTTACTTCTCATTTTTTTGTTTTTCTTTTTATTTTTATTTTGTGTTTCTTTCTTTAGGATCATTTTCATTCTTTTCCATTTTTTTTTCAGGCAAGGATTACTATATCTAGATAGCTCTTTAATGGTTTTGAATTTCACTTCTCCTTTCTTAAAGCAAAGTCCTGATATAAATCTTTGACTTATAAATATAATAATAATTTTGAAAATAATTTTTAATAAAAGAAATTTAAGTATTTAAAATAAAAGCATATATTTCTAAATTTCTCAAAAATATAATTTTTCTTACTAAAGATATACTATATTTAGCATTTTCTACATTAAAAATTTTTAACTGAAAGTTCTTCTTCATTACTTAGAATTTTAACTAAATTTTCTTACTCATTTCTATAACCAAAATTTTTTCCCTAATATAAATTCATATACATGATCATTTTTCTTTTCAAATCAAATTCACTTGAATCACATTTAAGAACAAACAAAATTCAAGTTTTGAAAATATTTTTCATTCCCCCCAAACTTAAAGTTTTAACAAGATTAAACAGTTTAGCAGCAGATATATATAAGCAGGAAATGAAAATTGAAATAACATGCTTACAGTAATTTTTATAACCTAATTATACATGTATAAAACTAAAAATAGGAGTAAAATTAATTTTTTTTATTAATTTTCTATACTTTTCATTTTAATTCAGCATGTAGAGATTCAATAAACTTCTAAGTAGTGGGTACAGAGATAAAAATAAATTAACTCACTAATTTTGATTTCACGGTCTAAACATAACAACAAACACACTAACAAGATAAAAAAAACACAGGGTAGTAGTTTTCTAAAATTAAATTTTAAAACTACATTTAGCAAGATTTTCAACTTTTCATAAGACATAGAAATAAGTTCAATCCTAACTAACTAAAACGCAATAATCACAACACAGCAAAAATTACTACCCTAGAATTTAAAATAAAATACTAACAAAACACAAATATCACAATAACAATTAAACAAAACAAAAGTCTCACACATCACAATGTCCAAACAAGTACACAATTGCAAATGTATCAAGTCCTAACCACGTACTCCATCACATATTACAAACATAAAAATAAATTAGTCCTCCTCCTCATCATCATCAGAATCACCACTATTCCAAACATCTGCAGGCTCATAATCAAAGTATCTGGGATATGAAGGAAATTCCACTCCTTGGTTACCCCTAATGAGGCTTTCTAAAGAGGAATGGAATTTCTCCTCATAATCACTTTTCCTTCTACTGTACCCATCAATATGATCTGCAAAGCTTTTGCAAAGCTTTCTAAATTTCTTGATTTCTTGCCTTATCTGCGGTATAGTTGATATTGTCCATCATCCTATGCAATAATTGATTTGGAGTTTCAATAGACTAGCCTCTAGAAGTAGAAGATCGCAAGGTAGATGGTCTAGATGTAGAAGCTGCAAAGGTGGAAGCAGTAGACGTTGACATTCCATAACTCTATGAAAATTCTCCTCTCCAGCCAAAAATAGAATGCTATAAATACAACTTCACATTTACATTTGTAATTGGCTTCAGAGGCAACAACACTTCTTCCCATCTATCATATCTCACTCCAGCCTGCTCACACAAAGAAAAGATCAAGGAAGCAAATCCCAAACCTGTAGTTGTAGCGATGTAGCAGCAGTGGCAGAACTGATGATAGTTTGACAGATCAAAAATCCAATATTGATAAGCTTGCCTTCCTGAATACAATAGTTCAACGTGCTCTCTCCCTCGTAACTTCACTAAGATGATTTTTTACTTCACTGAGATGATTTGACTGTAACAGACAAGCTGAAATAAAGTAGTGTCATGCCTTCGATGGTGCACTTAACTTCGAAGTGGAAAAGTTAACTCTCCTCTCATTTTTGATTTTCCAGAGTCCTCTTCCAACAATCAAATAATAAATAATCTCGTATAATTCTATCTCATTCGAACTATAATTCACATAAAAACACAAAGAATCAGGTGGTAAATGGTAGAACATATTGATTACCTCCAGTAGTGTTTGCCTCCAGTGAAAAAGGTACCAATTTTCCTCTAACTATGACTCGACCCTCTTCTGCCTCGGGGAGGTTTGCATAGAACTTCAGAACTACAGAAATAAGAGCCACAATAGGAAAAGAACAGAATCGTTCCCATAGTTGACAAACGATCAAATCTTTTAAGAATCTACCTGGATTTTTGAAACAATGCTCAGGAATTAACTTTCATGACAGTAGAGTACACTATACATATCTTGAGCTTTCAAACTCACAAACTTGCTCGAATCAAAGGGGGTCCTTCCTTTACTTCTCTTCATTCTTGGGGCCATTGTACAAATTTCACAAAATTCTACAATAATTTTAAAAATCAAGTCTAATCTACTAAACTTAACTTGTATAAGCATAAACTACACTTTCTATGCAATTTTCATAGATTTTTCCTCATTTTTCACCATGAATAGTGATTTTTGAGTTTCTCCAAATATACTCAAAGTACATGGTGAAAATCCAAAATTTTTACATAGAAGTGAAGCTCTTACCTTAAGAAATCCAAATCTAGCAAATTTTGCTCGAATCCACCAAGAAATCTTCAAGAAAAGGCTTGCCCTAGACTTCAAAATCACGAACTCAAGAGGAAGAAGATGATGAAAAGAGTAAAAATGGCAATTTTTTGGGTTATTTTTCACCTTTAACAGTTCGCAAACCGGTTTTTGTGAACCGGCGCTTAAGCACGGATAAGTGGTGCTTAGGTGCCTGCCTCTTGGGTTACATCACGCTTAAGTGCGAGAATGTGGTGCTTATGTGCTAGTACACTATTTTTAATATTTTTGAACTTAAGTAAAATGCACTATTGGCTTAAGTATACCACCCCTAAATGGTCTTATAACACTTAAATGACTATTTTCCTCTCCCTTAACCCTCCTCTTTCTCAAAATTCTCCAATATAACTAATTCGATTTGAGGTTAAAATAACACAAAATTTTCTCATAAACAAACACTTATATTCATTTACGAACTAGTACAAGTACATGTAACACTTAATTCTCATTCGAAATAGATTCATATGAGAAAACTTTCCTAAATACAGACATTTAACAAACATTCACAATTAAACACATAACAAGCATAAACTTCAAAAACAAGATTCAACACTAACACATAAAATAACGATTCCTAACAAACAAACTCTAACACTGAACTTAATTCCATCCTTCATTTGTTGGGATAAATTCTGTTCTTTCATTAGTCTTTTCTTGGGCATTTGGAATATAGAGTTAATAAAACAGACGGTGATGACGAACTTTGATACAATTTTCTTCAATCCACTTCTGCTTAAGATACATCGTCTTATTTGCTTCTTCTATATAACTAGTGTGAGTAAATTGCATTTTCAATTGCCATCCAATATGCTTTAGATGGGCATTAACTTCATTTACCTTTATCTCAAGTAAAGCCACGCTAGCCTCAATTTTGTTGATCTTTCCCGCTAATCCTTCAACACTAATAGCTAAGAAACCTTTATACATCTCTTGTGCACTTTGACTAATAAATTTCTTCCTCATGGCCTCTTCCTTTTCTTCAAATCCATCTCCTATGAAGACAATTTCTCTAAATCTCTCTTTCTCTTAGAATTTAGGGCTGAAAATGATTTTAGGGTAAAGTACCATCACAAAACCTTCTATTTATACGCTCAAATCCTTCCAATAACTTCTAGGCACGTTCTAAAATAACCTTGGCATGTTTTAGTCAACCAATTGGCGGTTAAACCTTCTAGAACTTTAATTTCGCACATGGTTTATAACTCTCGCGCTTAAGCGCTAGTGCTCAATCTTGCACCAGTCAACTTAACATCTCAATTCTCATTTTAGCATGTTTAGATCACTAAATAATGTCTTAAAATCATTACTAACACATAATATTTTCAAAAATATCACCCTAAATTTTCTTAATCACACACAAACAACAATCAAAGAAAAACACAATAATAACTATGAGTTGCCTCCCACAAAATGCTTGGTTTAACTCATCAGCCCGATGTAACTAGTGCTTATTCCAGCTAACCCAACACCATTTGATTGTTAAATTTATGTTGATCCCCTACAAAATAAGGTTTCATTCTATGACCATTCACTTTAAATACTTTCTCAGTTTTAGGATCTTTAATATCCACAGCTCCATAAAGATAAACTTTTATTACAACAAATGACCCTATCCACCTGGACTTAAGCTTGATGGAAATAATCTTAACCTTGCATTATAAAGCAAAACTTGTTGCCCTTGCTGAATTTTTTTAGTAAGAATCCTTCAAACATACCACATTTTCATCTTTTCTTTGTAAATTTTAGCACTCTCATAAGATTCATTCCTTAGCTCTTCAAGCTCCTTTAATTGCAACAATCTTTTCTCACCAGCATCTTTTAAATTATAATTGAACTCTTTAATCGCCTAATATGCTTTATGTTCAAGTTCAACTGTTAAATGACAAGCTTTCCCAAATACTAGCCTATATGGGGACATTCCTATAAGAGTTCTGTATGCAGTCCCATAAGTCCACAAAGCACAGTCAAGTTTGACTGACCAATCCATTTTTGTTGGATTCACAGATTTTTTCATAATTCTTTTAATTTCCCGATTGGATAATTCAGTCAAACCAATTTTTTGAGGATGATAAGAAGTATCAATTCTATGGTTTATATGATATTTCTTTAATAATATCTCCATTTTGACATTTCTGAAATGACTTCCCCCATCAGTTATGATCACTTTCGGTATCTCAAATCTATAAAATATATTTGTTTTAAAAAATTTTGCAACACTTTGAGCATCACATCGAGGTAAAGCAACAGCTTCTATCCATTTGGATACATAGTCCACTGCTAACAGTATATATAAATTTCCAAAATATGCTATAAAAGGTCCCATGAAATCTAATCTCTAAATATCAAATATTTCAACTTCTATCATACAATTAAGGGGCATCTCATTTCTTCTAGAAATATTGCCTACTCGTTGAAATCTATGACAAGTTTTGATATAAGCATTAACATCTCTAAAGATAGTAGGCCAATCGAATCCAGATTGTAAAATTTTGTATGTTGTTTTATAAACACCAAAATGTCCCCCGAAATCAGAATTATGACATTTTGGATAATTTCATAAGTCTCTTCTAAAGGTACAAATCTTCAAATAATTAGATCCTTTCCTTGTTTATATAAAAATGGGCCATCCCAAAAAATAAGTCTTAGCTTCATAAATAAATTTCCTCTTCTGTTGGTATGTCATTCCATAGGGTATAATATTACTAACAAGAAAGTACACAATGTCGACATACCACGGAACACACCACTCATTAATACTGAATAATTATTCATCTGGAAAATGTTCATTAATTTTTTTTCAAGCTTTTTCAAAACATAGTGGTTTTCTAACTCAAGTCTAGACAAATGATCAGCAATTTGATTTTTAGTCCCCTTCCTATCTACTATTATAAAATCAAACACTTGCAAAAGAAGAATCCATCCTATAAGTCTAGGTTTATCATCCTTTTTTTTCATCAAGTACTTAATAACAGAAGATATGTATGCACTATGCAATGAGTTCCAAACACTATGCAATGAGTTCCAATTAAATATGATCTAAAGTTACCAAAGGCATATACTATTGTTAATAACTCTTTTTCAGTTATCTCTTTTTCAGTTA
>NW_018218052.1:61189-101847 GCF_001263595.1 Phalaenopsis equestris | reverse complement strand
AAAATTTTATCATATTTTTATCATATATTTGTCCTAAAACATCTCTAATAGCATAATCACTAGCATCACATATCAGTTCAAAAGGTTTTCCCCAATATAGTGAAACTATAATTGGATATTCCCTTAGTGAAATAAGGAAAAACCCGGAAGTTCTGGATGGATGAAGATCTCTTTTACACAAAATTGTAAAATTGTATCTTTCTCCAGTAAATGGCATAAAGGTTTAGCAATTTTTGAAAAGTCTTTAATATATCGTTTGTAGAATCCATCATGTCCTAAAAAACTCCTAATTTCCCTTACATTTGTTGGATAAGATAAATTAGTGATCACTTAAATTTTAGCAGGATCTACTTCCATACCATTTTCCGATATTTTATGTCCTAATACAATTTCTCCTACTACCATAAATTGGCATTTTTTTCAATTAATAACTAAATTTGCTTCTTCACAGAGCTTAAGAATTTTGATAAATGTTCTAAACATGAGTCAAATGAAGTTCCAAATGAAGTTCCAAACACTAATGAAGTTCCAAACACTAAAAAATCATCCATAAAGTCTTTAATCCCTTTTTCAATTAAATCACAAAAAATTGTCATCATACATCATTGAAATGTAGCAGGTGCATTACATAAACCAAAAGTTATTCTTCTAAAAGCAAATGTACCATAAGGACTGGTAAAACTTGTTTCTCTCAATCCTTAGGAGTTATTTAAATTTTGTGATAACCAGTATATCCATCCAGAAAATAAAAGTATTTATGCCCAGTCTATCCAGCATTTGATCGAGAAGAAGTAGTGGAAAATGATCTTTCTTAGTCGTAAGATTTAATTTTCTATAATCAATGCATATTTGTCATCCCGTGACTTGTCTAGCAGGTATTAACTCATTATTTTCATTCACAGTCACAGTTCACAGTCACAGTTACTTCCACCTTTCTTAGGAACGCAGTGAATTGGACTAACTCATGCACTATCTGAAATATGATAGATAATTCCAGCATCTAACCACTTTAAAATTTTTTTCTTTACTACTTCTTTCATAAAAACATTCAATCTCCTTTGAGGATCAGCCCTGGGTTTGCAGTTCTCTTCCATATGAATTCTATGCATACAAATTGAATGACTGATTCCTTTAATATCATCTATTGTCCATCTAAATGCTTTCTTAAAATTTTTCAAAATTTTCATCAATCTTTCTTTGTCTTTCATTGTTAACTTTGAGGACATTATAACTAGTAAAGTAAAGGAATCACCTAAAAAGGCATATTTTAAATGATCAGAAAGTAACTTCAACTTAAGTTCTGGAGGTTTTTCTATTGATGAACAAAATGATTTATATTTTTCTATCGTGTCCAAAATTTTAAAACTTTCTTGAACATAGTTTGATTCTTCCTTAAAAAGATCTTCACATTGATCTAATTCCTCTTATTGCACATGTTCCAAATCTTTTACTTCAGATTTTTCTTCATAATTAGTTTTAAAATGGAATTCACTCAAATATTTATAACATCCATTCTATAGCATTCATCATCTTTAGTTTTTGTAGGATACTTCATTGATCTTGAAAGGTTAAAAGTAACATTTTGATCATTGACGTGCATTGTTAATTCCTTTTTCTGCACATCTATCATTGCTCTTTTTGTGGTTAGGAAAGGTCTCCCCAAAATGATAGGTATCTCTTTATCTTCCTCCATATCCAGCATAATGAAATCAACAGGAAAGATAAATTGATCCACTTTCACTAGGACATCTTCTATAACTCCTTTAGGGTACATTTATGAACGATCTGCTAACTACAGAGTTACATTAATAGGGGTTATTTTTCCTAATCCCAATCTTTTAAATATTGATAATGATATAAGGTTAATGCTTGCACCTAAATCACATAAAGCTTTCACATAAAATCTGTCTCCTATTGCACATGGAATTGTAAAGCTACCACAATCTTTAAGCTTTTCAGGAAGTTTTTTCTGAATTATAGCACTGCACTCCTCACTATGTGCAACAGTCTCATTATCTTCAAACTTCCTTTTCCTATTGATAATATTCTTCATAAAATTTCATAACTTAGCATTTATTCTAAGGCTTTAGCAAATGGAATATTAATTGTAAGCTTCTTAAAAATTTCCATAAATTTTGAAAATTGCTTATGTAACTTCTGTTGGCGAAGTCTCTGAGGAACTAGAGGTGGTGGTTTTTCCAAAGCAATTTTCAGCAGAGAAATAAGTCTTTCGAAATTTTTTTGAACGTCCTCTTTTGATTCTTCAATTTCTTCTCTCTATACTTCAATTTCTTTTTGAACCCTACATTCCAACTCTCTTCCGCTTCTAAGTTGAACGGCTTTTACATGCTCTTTATTTTGGTCTTTCAGATTTATTTCAATATTACTAGGAAGTATTATTTGGGATCTATTACTTAATGAATTTGCGATTTGTCCAAGTTGATTCTCAATATTTCTAATTGTAGCTCCTTGACTTTGTAACTGATTTCTCATTTGTAACACCACTTCTACTATAGAAAACTTCTTCTCCATAAATTGTGGATTACTGTTGAAACCTGGAGGATAAGTAGATATATAATTATTATTCCCTTGGTTGTTCCAGTTTCCCTATGGGTTTACTTGATTGTTCCCCCATTGTTATTTTTACCACCCGTAGTATTATTCTAATTGAAGTTGGGATGGTTCTTCCAGCATGGGTTATAATAATTTTAATATGGGTTATTCTGTTTCTTATTTATGACATTCTAAGTTTCTAATGATGCTTGAGAATCTACCATTTGGCCTAAAGAATTATCCTCAATCATAGAGATAGGTTGAGAAAAATTCATTCCAAATTGGTCTAACTTCCTTGAAATTGTAGCAACTTGATTTTCTAACATAGTAAATGCATCAGATTCATGAATATTGGCTACTTTCTTTAGATTCACTCTCTCATAAGGCCATTGAAAATTATTGGTAGCCTTTTCTTCAATTAAAACATAAGCATCATGAAATGGTTTTGACATCAATGAACCACCACTAGCGGCATCAGTAATAGATCTAAGAGACCCAGCTAATCCATTATAAAAAAGTTAAATTATTAACCAATCTAGTATAGCATGGTGTGGGCACTTTCTTAAGAGTTCTTTAAATCATTTTCATGCTTCATAAAAAAATTTCCTTTCAAACTAATTAAAAGATGTAATATCATTTCTAAGCTTCGCAGTTTTGATGGTGGAAAATATTTAGCAAGGAATTTTTGTGCTAAATCATCCCAAGTTTTGATAGATCTAGGAGCTAACAAATTTAACCACATCTTAGCTTTATCCCTGAGTGAGAAAGGAAATAACCTAAGTCTTATGACATCATCTGATACACCACCATATTTAAATGTAGCACACAATTCTTAAAAATTGGCAAGATGTAAATTTAGATCTTCAGCTGGTGATCCACCAAACTGATTATTTGATACCATTTGGATCATAGCAGGTTTAAGTTCAAATAAATTAGCCACTACAGTAGATTTTTTAATACTACAATGAGGTTCAGCTACCGTAGGGTTGACATGATCTCGTAAAGGTCTAAGTTCTTGATGAATTTCAACATTTTGATCATTTTGGTTTGCCATTTCTATAACTTTTTTAGATTTTTTGAAATTTTTAATTTTTTGCTTTTTTTTGATTTGTTTAACAGTTCTTTCTAATTCAAAGTCATAGGGCACTGGTCCTTCAGAATCTAAGCTACGTATACAATAACATAAAATAAAATACTATAATAATATATTCTTACAATAACTCTTAAATTTTATATAGAACTTTATAAAATAAAAATTTGCTTTCAATTAATTTTTGAATTTCCCGGCAATAGCGACAGAAACTTGATCTCGACTTACTGTTTATATGCATAGTATAATAATGTCTTTGATGATATTTTTCACTTATGTTTCCTTACTTTGCAACAAAACCAAAAACATGATCACCTGAATATCGAACCCACAGGGAATTTTGTAATATGCACTATTAATCAATAAACTTTCTATTTTAAAAAAGACAATTACTTAAACTATAGATATTTTCACTATAGGTGAAATTCAAATCTTTTTGGTATTTTTGATATTTTGACAAAACAATAAAACCTCTACAGATAACTTGAGTTTATGTAAAAGAAAAGTACTTGATATGAAAATATCTTTCTCCTTATCATGAATCAGTATTAAGTATAGGATTTTAGTTGTGGAAGTATGCAAAATGTGCTGTGCCAAATAGGAGCAATATTATTCTTTAATCTTACTAGAGTTTCTATAAAGAACATTGGCTAATTTAAAGTTTGAATAGTTCTGAAGACCGGCTAGCCAGGGAAGATACCAGCTCTCACTTTAGAGTACCATTGATTGCCTCCACCTCTGAGGTAACATCTCATATCAGAACCTAAAATAATAAACCAAGTTAGGGGCTTTAATCTATCACTTTAAAGTCCTCTAAGTCTACACCCTTCAAAGATTATTTTCCTATTTATTTGCACTCAATCATATGAATTACATTTTTATTCATTCAACCTCATGTGATTCTTTCCAATTGTTGATTGAGATAACACCAGCCCAGTTCTTACATGTTCTCACAAGAAATTTTAACATCTAGATGGGCCATATCAAGAAGTAAATGAAGTGCATGAAATTAAATCATCACAACTTCTTCCAACATTAAAGATTAATACTCTCCACAACTTCCATCCAACACTTTAATTACTTATCATTTTAAGGAGAAAGATAAAGAAAACTACTCATAATCCATGGAGAAAAAAAAGCCACACTTTAGTTTAAAAGTAGAAATCATTGTTAAACCAACAAGAAGTCTCGATTAAAACCAAAAGTAGTTTAAAAATAAAGATAAAAACTTATCTCAAATCCTCCACCAAACTCTTGAAGTTCTTTTGAATCTCCTCTTTTACAACACTCTTGACTCTCACAATAAAACTAAAAACACAAAGGATAAAGTAAATTTGTGGTGCCTGAAAATCTCTCCAAATGTTTCTCTCAAAACTCCCCCTTTTTAGCACTTTTCGGGACTCTTCAAAATAAATCACACTTCTAAAAGTCTCAACTTCCTTCTTTTATAAATCTCCAAGAGGTGCCTTGGTAACTATTCAAAATGTGTCCCAATTCGATGTATTCTCTAAGGGATGCCTCCTTTCACAAGCATTTTAATCATATTTTCATTTCTAGTGGTCATAAACACCCTCTTTAGCCAATAGGTGACTCAAATGTCTCTTTAAAATTCAGAAAAATTGAATTAAACTGTCAAATAACCGTCTCTGACGCTTAAGCGTGGGGCCTCCGGCGCTTAGGTGTGGCCTTCTCTATTTCATCGGTGCTTAAGCGTCAGATCTAGCGCTTAGGAGCCAAAACACTTTTGCACCATTTTTGTATTTTTTGCTCCAAATTTGATCTTTTTTCACTTTTTTTAACATTTTTCACCTTTTTTCTTGTACTTGAAAGAAAAACACACAAATACCTTCTATTAAAGTGCAATATCTCAAAAATAGGCATAAAAATGTGTCTAAAAATATTATATATTTTAGGTGTATCAAGTGGAATGTGAGTGAAAGTGAGTGTATTAGCTCTAGACAAGCACCCAGGGTCAACCTTAAGGCCTAACAGTCCTATGGGGATGCCCCTTAGGCTCCCCCATGTTGACTTCACCTACTAAGTGCTAGAGGTCAGGACCAACATATGGAACTTCAAGTTTCAAGTTGAGCAAAGGAAGGTTTAGAATTTCTTATGGTGAGGGTTCCTTTTCTAGTCCTCTAAGAATAATCAATAAGAAAGTCCTATGGCTAGGTCCTAGGCTACTAAAGTGGAAATTAAACCTAAACCAAAAGTGAGGTCAATAAATGAACCCCAATAGGTGTGGTGTGCTGGAAAAGCATACCGCACATATTGGCGTTGATTGACAAGATCGACAAAACCAACACAGACTTCTATGTCAACAGACCTATGATGAAGTGTAGAATTGAGTGACAGTTGTTCTCACTAGGGAGTAACAGATACTCTCGTTGGAAAAAGAAAAGAGATTTTGAGGATAATCATTGGGCAAACTGGCAGTCCCAACGAAGACTTGATTCAAATTGAATTTATCAAAGAAAGTTTGGATTTTAATTTAGAATTTGAAGGAGATGAAACTATGCGCGATGAAACTAGATTGAGTGGAAAACACAAGCACAGAAAAGAGAATAAGGCGTCAAGTCCTATCCCAAATTTGAGGATGGGAATAAGACATCTAAGTCTGCCCTAAAAGTTAGGATGAGAATAGGACATCTAAGCCTACGCAGAAGGTGGAAATGGGAATAGGACGTCTAAGCATACCACAAAAGTGGAAATAGGAATGGGACATCTAAGCCTACCCCGAAAGCCTACCCCGAAAGTGGAAATGGTGGGAATAGGACATCTAAACCTACCCCAAAGGTGGAAATGGGAATAGGACGTCTAAGCTTACCCCGAAGGTGGAAATGGGAGTAGTTCTAAGCCTGCCCCAAAAGTGGAAATGGGAATAGGTTGTATAAGCCTACCTCAAAGGTGGAAATGGGAATAGAACGTTTAAGCCTACCCCAATAGTGGAAATGAGAATAGGACGTTTAAGTCTACCCTAAAGATGGAAATGGGAATAGGGCATCTAAGCTTACCCCGAAAGTGTAGATGGGAATAGGATGTTTAAGCTTACCCCAAAAAAGTAGATGAGAATAAAACGTCTACGCCTACCCCAAAGGTGGAAATGGGAATAGAACGTCTAAGCCTACTCTGAAGGTGGAAATGGAAATAGGACATCTAAGCCTACCCCAAAAGTGTAGATGAGAATAGGCTGTCTAAGCCTAGCCAAAAGGTTAAAAAGGGAATAGGACGTCTAAGCCTACACTAAAAGTGTAGATGGCAATAGGACGTCTAAGCTTACCTTAAAGGTGGAAATAGGAATAGGACTTCTAATCCTAGCTCGAAAGGAGAATCGGGATTTATTTACTGACCTCAAAAGGAGGGAATCAAAATATAGGTACTGACCCTGAAAGTGCAGAGAGTTTGCGGTGTTAAGCTTATAGAGTTATGACACGTGAAGATTGACATTAGTGAGGAAGATTTCTGAGACTCTGTGCAGAGTGTGAAACTTTGGGGGATGTGAGGAAATTTGTGCAGACCAAGATAGTCGCGCTGTGCAAGCAAAGAGTAAGAAACCTCAAACTCGACAGAAACAAACTCAACATCTTTATTATCGTATTTTCTTGTTGTCATTATCACATTTAATAATCAAAGTGGTTTTTTTCAAAATTTTATTTTCATTGGTTGATTTTTAAAAAGGATATTTTATTTAAATTTTGTTATCATCAATCAAATTTTTTTTATTATTTTATTCTTTATTCGTTATAATTCAAAACCAACGTATGGTTCTGTGGCTTTTATCAATAGCACAAAAGGGCAATTTGACAAACATGTTGAAATCTGAAAGAAATTTCTCTGAAAGAAATTTCATTAATCTGAATCTGCTTCAAATCAGGTGTTACAGACTGAATACATGCTGAAAGCATCAAAAAGCATCAAAAGAGACAATCATGCTGAATACATCAAAAACATCATATGTTGAGTACAAATCATATATGCTGCTTTGACGCAGCCCAAAAGTTGAAAAAATTTATCTATTTGTCCTCTATGGGGTGAGCTTCTGATCAAGCTGACCTACTAAGCCAAGCTCCCACGACAAGAATTCCTTTTACGTGTACTTAGAGGTGCAACCATCTCATAGCTCGGATGGTTTTAGCTCTTCCAATTCTGAATTTGGTCAAAATCTATATGAAATCTTATTGTAATCCATCCTTCTAATTGTAATGGAAACTCTGTGGTGTTGTACCCCTGTAATACAATTCTTGGCAAGTTTAGCTCTATTTCCCTTTAAAATTAGTATCGAACCCACCAGCAGCAGAATTGCAATTGATCCTCTGAACTCACCGGGTCCAACGACATAAATTTTTTTTCCGAAAAAAATGTCACTTTTACAGAAAGGTTTGACAAAATCATTATGATTTGTATGTGGGGGAATACAGTCTCCCTCTTCATAAATGTTGATGATGCAACTGTTTGGAATGTAGTATGTTGTCAGCACGCTCCATCTACCATCCTTTTTATCATCCACCTTTATTGTGGGAGGCAATGGATCCACCTCATCATGTCTCTTAAGATCCCCGAGATCCCCGGAGGGTTCCCTTGCCTATCATTGGTAAAATTGTAGCAACAACCAAATTGAATGGTTATCCTACCTTTTCCATGCATTCACTTTTATGGTTATGAATAGGTTCTTTCCATCAGAAGACCAGCTCTACCTTTGTCTCTCAGGTTGAAAACACAATCAAGAATACTTCTTTCTTCACTTTCAGAAAAGACTCTAGTGTACAGTTCTAGGCCTTCAGAATATATTGACGGAATGTTGATAAATTTTCCTTGTATTTTCTTGTAGAATTCAAATTCTTATCTTTTAACTCTATTCATCTTTTCCAGTTCTGCTGTGGGGATCCTCTGAGATCATCAAGGCTGCTCGATCATCTCCACATCTATAAGATACCACGTCTAACTTGGCTCTGTAGGTAATGGAATATATGGCCCAGCATCTGGGTAAACTGGCTCCTGACGTCCCATGTCGGCGGCTATGAATTCCTCAAAAGAACTATTGTGGTTTAAGTGGAGAACATTGCATGTTGGGCATCCCATGTCGGTGACTATGAATTCCTCAAAAGGACTATAGTGGTTTAAGTGGAGAACATTGCATGTTGGACATTCCATGAATGCTCTTCCAGTTGATGCCTGAATAAGAACTTCGACGTTACACATTGGGCAACCCTTGTAAACTTCATCTGGTACCTCTGGTAGTATCTATTCTGTAGGAAATTCAAACTCTTCCTCTATAGCAAGCGGACTAGTAGAAGTCTCTCTCATGCAAGGATCATAGATTTTCCCCTCAAGAATTGGGGTAAGTTCTCCGCCTCTTTCAGGCTTCTTTTCTCTTCACGTAGGAAAGCTTTGTGTTTTTGGCAATTAGCGTTTCTACGTTGAGTTCTTCTTAATGGTGCATCTGACAGTCTCTCATCATCAACACTGACTAGACATCCTGTTGGCAAAGTTATCATAGACAGCTGATGACTACTCCCCTCCATCAGGCCCTGTTGTGCTATCACTTTCTTCCTCTTTAGTGAGGAATCTTCTTTAGTGCTGATCTTTAATAGCGAAGGTAGTTCCCCTTTTTTCTCGATGACTAGATATGTCCATCAGAGGCCCTAATAGTTTACGTTGACCTGATCGGAGTTCAAGTCAAAGTCTATGATGTCGCCCTGAGGTGCCCTTTCCTTGTTAAGTGTGAGATTCCAGCCATCCTTGAAAGCAAAAATTAGCTTCTATCCTGACATTTTTTTTCTGCAGACGACAAAAAAAATATCAGTGCGCTGAAATTTAGCAAGAACAAGAACAAAACAAAACATTTATTAGATAGAAATTTTGTTTATGTGGGTGCAAAGATTATTTATTTATTTATTTATATATATACATTATTTTTTTTAATTTAGTAGAATATCAAACTTAAAAGTAGAAAGGAGAACATCAAAGCATGCAACTTCAAATGTTTTCATTTTATTGAGGTTAACTTATTACAAAATTTTGGACACAGTTACAGACGCTTGGCCAAATAAATAACCCCAGAACAATCAGAGTTTCAAAAAGGCAATTTTAAGCAGCATCAAGTTGTATATTATGTATTCAAATATCATCAATTGATTGGCAGCATAAGTATTTTGCCTCAGAAATTCACCAGCTGGTAGGTTCCTCCTGAATAGACTTTTTCTACGACAAATGGTCCCTTTAAGTTGGCTCAAATTTTCCACTTATCTTGCAACATACAAGAATAGGTCTTTTGAGAACAAGAACCAATTTGAATGTCCTTGGGCGGACAAATTTGTCATGATCTTGTACCATCCTCGCTTCGTAAAGCTTCAAGTGTAGTTGTGCTTCTAGTTGCTTTCCCTCAAGACTTTCCAATTCTTCAAGTTTGTGTTTTGCACTTTCTTTGGTTGTAATTTGGTTGGTGATGGCGACTTTGAGAGATGGTGTTTGAACCTCTAGTGGCAGTACAACCTTGGACCCAAACACGAGTGCGTAAGGTGTACATTGAGTGGGAGTTCTGAACGTTGTCCGGTAGGCCCACAAAGCTTCCGACAATTTATTATGTCAATCTCTTTTATTTTCGTCCAATGTTTTCTTTAAAATTTGTACCAGTGTCTTTTTGAAGGCCTCAGCCAATCCATTTTCCCTAGGATAGTAGATTACGGACTACCTCCAGTCTATCCCATGTCTTTTAACAAAATTGTTGATCTTTGTGTTATTGAAGGTTGTCTCATTGTCAGAAATTACTCTGTGTGGAACTCCGAAATGATAGATGATTTGACTTTTGAAAAATAGAAGGACAAGTAGTGTTGTAACCTCTCGTAATGGCACTGCCTCTATCCATTTGGAGAAGTAATCTGTAGCATCAAGAATAAATCTGTCCCTTAGAGGATGGAGGGTTTATTGGACTTATTATGTCCGTTCCCCAACACTCGAATGGTCATGAGGCAACAGTTGGGTGTAGCACATTCAGATGTTGGTGTAAGACCACCCCATGCACTTGGCAAATGTGACACTTTGTGGTTGTATCCATGCAATCAGATATCATTGCTGGCCAATAATATCCGAGTTTTTTAAATCTTCATTTTCATTTTTGGCCCTGACTGGTGAGCACCATACAATCCGGCGTGTACTTCTTTGACGATACTTTGTGCTTCTATTCTACTTAGACATCACAACCACTTCTAATCTAATGATCTTCTGTAAAGGACATCACTCACTAGAGCATATGACATCGCTCTTCTCGTGATATGATATTCCTTGGACTTGTCCTCTAGTAAATTTCCAGTATGCAAATATTCTATTAATGGCTTGCGCCAATTATTATTGATGTCAGCAACTGCAATAGTCATTCTTTCTTATTTTTTGAGCTTATGTAAATTATCGAGGTCAATCTGAGACAAAAATCGTCACCCTTGTACTATAACGTAGATGGAATCCTCTAGTGGACATGTCAGTTCCTTGGCTAGTTTAGCTAGAGCATCAACATGGGCTTTATCACCTCAAGGAATCTGGTAGAGAGTCACACTAGGAATCTGTTCTAGCAGCTGCATTGTGTACCAAATGATATTTTTCTAATATTGGTTTCAAAATCTTGTATTATTCGACAACTTGTTGAATGATGAATTGTTGGATGATGAGTTGAGAGTCCCATAGATGACAATATTTGTTATATCCATTTAGATTGCCAACTCCAACCTAGTGATCAATGCTTCATATTCTGCTTCATTATTTTTGCATGGCTCTATCAGGTGGTAGGAGAATCTCAACATGCCCTTATCTAGCATGTTGAAAATCAGACTAATTCCTGCTTTTCCCGGTATAACTGTTCCTGATCCTTTGTCTTTTCTGGCTGATGAAGCTCCATGAAAGTACATTTCCCAGCATTGCACACCGGAAAAATCCAATTGTAATATCTGTTCATCTGGAAACTCATCATTAGGAAGGGACCCAATCGAAAGTGGGTGTGCTGCGAGAAAATCTGCTAAAATTTGTCCCTTGATAGCACGGAAGGGAACAAAAGTTATATTGAATTGCAATAAAATCATCAACCATCTTGTTAAGCATTCGGAAAGTGTTGGTTGGGTCATCAAATATCATAATGGATTAAATTTTGAAATAATGGTAATTTTGTGAGAGAGCATATAATGTCTAAGCTTTTGGGCAATAAAAATTAAAGCTAGACAAAGCTTCTCAATAGGTGGGTACTTTATTTCCGTTGGTATTAGACGCCGGCTCAACTAGTATAGTGCATTTTCTTTACTCCCGTCATTAACTTGGGCTAACAGGGCTCCGAAGAAGTCGTCTAAAGCTGTGGTATAAAGTCTCAAGTATAGTCATGGGCACATTATTAGGCTAACAATCTTTTAATTTAATGGCTGTTGTTTAACGTCCTCAAAGGCCTGCTGGCATTTCTCCTCCCAAAAAAAATTGGTTAATGCTGAGAAGGGTGCTGAGAAGGGTTGATATCTACCTGAGAGATTAGAAATAAAACATCTCAGATATGCCAACTTTCCCTGGAAGGAGCCTAGTTTCTTCAAAGTTTTGGGAGGATGCATTTCCAAGATAACTTTAATCATATCCAGGTCGATCTCGATTCCCCGATGACGAACAATGAATCCTAAAAATTTCTCAAAGGTGACGATGAAGGCGTACTTTAAGGGATTCATCTTTAGATTGTATTGTCGCAATCGTTCGAACACGATCCTCAAATTGTACAAATGGTCTATTTTCTGTTTGCTCTTAATGACCAAATCATCCACGTAGCATTCCACTTAGTTATGAATGAGGTTGTTAAAGATCTTTTTCATAGCTCGTTGATATGTTGCTCCGACATTCTTCAACTTGAATGACATCACTGAATGTTGTAAGTACTGCATCCTCCAGAGTCTTTTTGATTTGGTTGTACCCTGATGATCCATCCATGAAAAAGAAAATCTCATGTGTCAAAGCAATGTCCACCATCATTTTTGGTATCGACAACGAAAATTCATCTTTTGGACAGGCTTTGTTCAAATCCCTGAAGTCAACACATACATGGATTTGTCCATTTTTCTTCTTAACTGGTACAATATTGGCCAACCACGTGGGGTACAACTCTTCTTTTACAAAGTTACCTTCTATCAATTTCCTTGCCCCGACAATGACTTGTTGCTCTATTTCGAGGCACATTCTTCTGAGAGCTTGTTTTATTAGGGTTATATCTTTGCCCACCCTGAGTTTATGAACCGCAACTACCGCAGACAGCCCTGACATTTCATCATAACTCCATGCAAAATAATCTCTAAATTTTGACAATAACTTGCTTTAACTTGCTTAGTTCTGGCTTAGTTCTGAAGATTCTTTATTGTTGAGTAGAGAACTTATAAATGTAGGTCAGGGCTGCTCCTCAGTCTTGAGGTTAATTTCCTTCAATTCATCAACAGTTGACTCAATTTCTTCCTCAAACTCTAGTGGGGCATCTTCTATTAATTTGTCCTGAGAGTCATCCTCTACATTGAGGCAATCCTCTTTCCGATTCACTAATAACATTCATGCAAAATTCTGAATCACCGATTGATCCTACAGTACCATATCTAAGACATTCTTTCGAGTTAGGAGTTCGACTTTTAACACTCTATAATTTTTCAAAAAGTTATAGCTTATCTTTTGGCATTTTTTTTAATAAATATCCCTATTGAATTAAATTTTGTACATAAGGAGAAAAGTAAACAAAAGGTAATTCCATTAATTCATTAGGAACCTCATCTAAATTTACATGATTTTCAAGATTAGTAGAAGTAGAAGCACAGTAAAATTTGATCGGCTTTGAACCAACGCTACGGATTTCCTTGGCCTCTAAACTCTTAACCTTTTGAAGAGAATCAGAGTAAAGGTCATGGAATTCACGTAGTGGTTTATCGGATAATACATTGACTCGTATTCACTTTTCTCCACATCTTCTAAGGATATCTTGTACCGTGGTTTCTTCTATTTTATCATCATCATTTCCTCCTCGGAGCTTTCTTCATCATCAATGTTAATAGTCAGCTTAGTCTATCCAACAATCGTATTGGTTCTTCCTCGTCCACGTCCCCAGCCTCGTCCTTGGGTGTGCAAATTAAAAGAACCCCCACCAACTTATTGCAAAAGAGTAATGGAAGATTGCTGAAGCGGTGTTAACTGGCTTTTCCATCGTGATCCTTCTGAATCTTCCACTTTATTCGTCACAATTTCATGAGAGAAGACAATTTTCTTTAGAGGTACGTAGTAGGCGACATCTTCATGAATGCCAACTTCATGAACTGAGAATGGCTGCAAATCTCCTTTAATGCATGTTCTTGTCCTTCTTTATAATACTTAATGAATTGTTGTAGGGAATACAGAACAATGTTGTGCTCATGAATCCACGGTCGACCAAGTAGAGCATTGAAAAAGGTCTCAACATCGATGATATGGAATTTTGCGGTTGTTACTAGTTCTTCAACTTTCATAAGCAATGTAATCGATCCAAGAGCTTTTTCTCCTTTCTAATTGAATCCTCTTAACATCATTTTATCGGTTATAAGCTCTTGAGCTTCAATATCCAAATATGCAAAACTCTGTAGACTCATTAAGTTAAGTGATGCTCATGGATCCACCAAAACTCTAGACAACATGAATTTGTCAATGTTAATGGAGATATAGAGTGATCAGTTGTGGTCAGCAGTGTCAGGCAACAAGTCTTCATCTATGAAGGTTATGCCAGGCTATTCTCAAACTTCATCCAAGGATGTGCTATCCAACTGAGCTCAGCTATCTTTGGGTCAAGCAAAGTTGTAACTAGAGACTCTCTCATCTCCTTTGAAAGAATTAGAGCATCGTAGATGCTTAGTTTGGTTGACACCCTCCTAAGATGAGCTAGCACATTATAATCAACTTTATATAATCCTCCAATCTTTACTTAATTATCTGGTTCTTCTCCTGACAAAGGTGGAGGTAGCTCTTCTTGAGTTATTATTTGTTTTTTTTCATCCACTGGAGCTGACCTTGGGGCAACACTTTCCCAATCCTCAAGTTTATCTCTGTGATTTCTTCTCCTTCTTACAATGTTGTAAGTAGATTATCTATTGCTTCTTCATCAGAGAGATCCAAGTTGATAGGTGGTGGTGCACCGTGGTTATCTATTGCTCGAGGAATGGCTCCTCACCTCCGGTGTTATCGTAACAGGCCTCGTCGACATCTTCTTTATTATTGTTAATGGATTCATCAGACTTGAGTACAATTTGAGGATTGGTTTGGGAATCAATATCAGAGTTAGATTGATCAAAATCAGTTACGTTATCACTAGAAATAGTTAAAACGTAGAAGAAATCATAATCATTATATTTATAATACCCTAGTAGGGAAAAAAGATAATCATACATGGTCAGGGGTTCGCAGATTTTCTTCCTAGAATTAGAGATGACCAATAAAATAGAGTACCCAAAAAAATAGAGGCAGCCCCTTCCCCCCCCCCCCCCCCGGCACTATCGATCTGCACGACGTCGTTCTTCTCTTTCTCTTATGGTTGGGGTGGTTTCTCTGACAAAATCTCCATCTTGGGTTGAGCAAGCTGTAGATTCTAGACGGTTGTCTGTGCTGAAACAGTCTGAATTGAATCTGATTCAGTATCTTCTGAATCTGATTCAGTATCTTCTGGGATGACTTGCTCTAAACTATACTCCATCCATCTTCTTCTGAATAGGGATCTATCAGAGTAATTGATTTGGCTGAAATCATATTTATAGAACTTTTTTCAAGTTCTTTTAAATATTCTTTTGGGATCGTTATATTCTCTTCTTTAAGATTTTTCTCGAGCTAATCCTTGAAGAAGAAACATTTCTCTATAGTGTGTCCAAGCATCCTGTGGTATGGGCAATAATTGGGCTGATCTTTCTTGTCAACTTCCTTAGGTTACCTTGGATCTGGCAATCTAAACTCAGGCTTCTTCATTATCAGGCTTCTTCATTAACAGGCTTCTTCATTAAACTTCTGAATATTTTGGGTACAGCTTCATCTTTGAAGGAATATACCATGCTTTTTCATTTCTAAAGGGTCAGACCCTTCTTGTTCACTGTTCGATATGATCCTCCTTGATGCGACTGCTAGCTAGACTGACCATATTGTTGTGTTCCTTGTTGAGTATGTTGTGATGACAACTGAGAATTTTGATGAGAATGTTCTATTTATATCTTCATTGGTAGCTTTCCCTTATTAACTGTTGCTACTATCCCAAACTTCTTCTCAAATATTCGGGTTGCTCTTATCTTTTTGATTTCTCCTGAGAATCCATGTGTTTAACTTCTTGCAGATTGTCAGCTTTGCTGAGTAGATCCTCAAAGGACTTGATGGTGAGTCCATTAAGCATGAAATCTATTTGCCCATGAATGCTTTTGAGTATGATCTCAATTGCATGATGTTCCTGTAGTTGAGGTTCGCATTTCATGCTAAGGTTTCTCCACTTCAGTAAATAATCTACTAGAGTCTTGTTAGACATTTGCTTCTCCACTATGAGATCTCCAATAGAAACATGAAGATGTGCTCCAGCAAAACTCTTTACAAATAACTGTTCTAATTCTGCAAATGTCTTCACTGATCCATTGGGCAACTCAACATACCAATCAAATGTTATTTTTGACAGGTTGCTGACAAACTGATGGAAAAACAAGGCTTTGTTACCTCCGGTATTGCCACAACTGGCTTGGAAATGTGCTATGTGTTGTATGGGATTTTCAATCCCGTCAAATATATTAAATTTCAGTAACATAAAACCTTTGGGGTAGGGTAAAACATCGAACTCCTCTGGGTATGGTCTAAATGCACCACCCTTAGATTGGGCTAAGGCCTCCCAAACTTATTCAACCATCTGTTTAAATTCTTTTTCTGGTACGACACTCAGTGGAAAACCCTTCTTCTATTGACCATCTCTATCAGCCGAGGTGACTTCTCTCCTTTCATCTGTGATATGTACAATCTCTGGCTGATTGCTTTTGGAGAAGCTAACTATTGTTCTTGAGACTGTTCGTGAATTGTATCCAGGGCAGCCATGGAAGTATCCATCTCTTCCATCCTTTTATCCATTTGGCTGATTTGCTCATCCTTTAGTAGAACAGCCTTACGCAGATCATCTATGATGTTCCCTTCAATAAGAGGTTGGGCGTCGCACGCAGATGTAACAACTCTGGTTTCGATGACATGAATATCCAGAAAGTCTTCATCAAGATAGTCGTTAAAGTCAAAATCTTCATCATCATCATCAATGTAAATTCCATGTTCTTAGGCTAACTCAGAAATCTTGACCCTGAGCTTCTCAACCTTTTCTTTGATTATTGATTCTTGTATCATCCTAAGATATGGGGGACTCTGTTGAACATTCTCCATTTGTTCCACAACTTGGTAGCAATAGCTGTGATGATGGTGGATACTTCAGACCCTTTCTTCATTCCATGATCCTACCCTACAGGCTCACTGAACTGTATTGGTACGACAACATTAGGTACCCACACCTTTTTCTTCAATGGTGATGTCTTGAGACAAGGTGTCTCAACAGAGGCATTGGCATGTCGAAGAGGGGTATGCTCCCCGTGGTGCGGACCAGATATAGTACCGGGTAACCTCTTCATCTTTTTCTTTGGAACTTCAGAGACGTCCTTATGACTGGTAATTTGTAGAATTCTCGGACCCAAACATGACTTAACCGGTTAACGGCCTGTAGGTATTGGAGCAGCTACAGTAGAATTGGTGATGATGACGGTAGTATCAATTCTACTTCCCAGGCGAAACCTGACAGGAATGCAAGCAGGTAAAGTTTCAGTTGATCTTTGAGCTCGTCTGACAGATCTGACAGATCTGACATCTCTTACAATTTCTTTCTTCATGTGAGGGAACACTTCACATCCCACTCGTTTAAGTAATTCATTGACTGAACAACCTCCTTAGTAGTTAGTCTCTGAAATACAACACTGACTCAGGTGTGACTCAGGTGATAGGAGCAGAGCAGGTTTCTTTCTCTCCCCACCATGTCCATGAGGTAACGGTAAAGTAGCAGCATTCTTTTGGATAGTTCCATACCCATTGGTGTTCATTAAAGGATGTGACCTACTACCTCATAGAAGCAGATAGGTTTTATGTAATTCCAATTCCTCCTGATGAGGAATTTAATCAACAGACATTTCCTCATAAATTTGGGCTTTAGTAGCCCACCGAATCTTTTAGCTGTGGATTCTCCTTTGTGACTGAGTTAATGACATAGACTTCAAACTCGATCTAATTTCAAACACTTAAGGCGAAACAGTGAATCCTTCGGTTGTATCTTCAATGATCATGACCTCTTTTCCCTTAGCAGAAGTTAGAACAACATGCTTAGTAGGTGCTAGGGCAGCAGTCTTCACCTTCTTATAAGAAGGGAAATTCTGAGGACAGTTTAGGCTAAACTCAGTAGACTGCTCCTGAACTTCCAGAGCTATAACTTTCATCACAATGATGGGAGCCTTTTTGAGCACGACTTCCAGTTCCTCAAATCTGACTGGTGGAGGCGATGTTGCGAGCATCACGGCTCATCGACGGGTTGCACGAGAAAGTGAGCGTAGGGAATGCCATCGCAGCAGCTTTAGAAAGAAAGCTCTGAGGTTAATTATTTGGCCAATACCTTGTAATTCTAGTGCGAGCACTAAACTTAACAAAGGTCAATCTGTAGATTGGGCAAGTCTTTTATTTTAATTTTAGTTTGTGACAAATATTTCAAAATTTAATAAAAATAACTTTGAAAATAGGAGAATTTGATTAATTATAAATAAAAGGTTTAAAGAGCAAGCGCAGCAGGACACAATTCAATTTAATTTACAAAAAGAAAACCAAACTCGAAAGGGAAAGTGAAGTTTAGGACCCAGTGCGAGACCAACTTCACAACGCACAATGCCTAGGCAGGACTAGTCCACCAACACACCTATTGGGGGTCTAACATATTAAACATCTTAATGAACTCCTAAACCTCTCTGTTCAAAGGTGGTTAAACAGACGATCCTGAAGTACAAAAGAGTTGACCATACTTACCTAAGAAAAAAATGAGTGAAGCATGTCAACAGAAGAAAGGTAATTTTGTCCACACATTACCGATGTATGAAGACAATATTCCTTGATTTAAATGGAGAGAGAAACAGCTCCCCAGTGGAGTTGCCAGAAGTTGTCGACACAATTTTTAGGGGGGTCGCCTTGTGAAAGCTGTCGGTCGCCAGAATCAGAAGCTCGTCACTCGCTTCGGAGGGACATTTTAATTTACATAGATATATTTAATTTTAGAAAATTTGAAATCAAACTGATCACATATCTTTTAAAGTTTAGATGAAAGAGTGCTACACCTCAAGCTATATATCTATCCCAAAATAAAAACACAAGACTTGAGGGTAAGTCTCGATCAAATAAACTAAGAATCATATGGCATTTGTTTGGTCTGCAAAAACCTTTTTTTATAAGCCAACAAGTTCCCCTATTTAACATGAAAAGTTAAATAGGGTTTATATTAAGCTGGGTTCTTGAAAATTTTCTATAAAGGCAAGCCCTTATAGTTAATTACATCTTAGATAACCAAAGTCAACTAAGAAAACTCTGATAAAAATAAAGAGATTTGTCTTCAGGAATTTAAAAGGATAGAGCTTTTCAAAGAGATCAGACTAAAAGGTGTGAAATGAGAATGGCTCAAATTGGAAATATTTATTGTGGAATCCAAAAAAAAGAAGAACTAGGGGATGTCACAGATCCTGAGGAGAACCTCGGTGACTTCTTAAGCTATCTTATGGTTTGGTTTCAATTTAAATGAGAAATATTTAAATGTTTCATCATGTCAATCTTATTTAATTAGGAATTACATCCATGTGAAATGATCACACGAATAGCCTGGAAGATGTGAGGATTTAGGTCGTGACTAATATAACCTCAGGATCTTAAAGCGAGTTAGGGCTTATATTCTATAGCAAGCCATACAAAGGCATAACGATAAGGTTGAGGGTTTATCTCACACTAGGCGGACAACCTTAAAATCGTATGGGTTGTTGTTTAATTTGTTTAATTCTAAAAATGGGTTGTTGTTTAATTCTAAAAAATGGTTTAGCTGATGTAGACATGTTTTGTTGTTGAAGATGGTCGTGTTGCCCATAATGCTAGCTCTAAATTCCTCATCGTGATGAGTTTAAGCTTTCTACTTTGTCAAGTCATGATGTCAAATCAAATTATTCCTAAGGTTATGGTTATTTAAATGTTATGAGGAATGCTAAAGTTGATTAGAGCGACACCGGTTAGGATCCTGCGTTTCCCCCTTTCTGGTACCACTATTTTCTATTGGATTCACTTAGCACTTAGTCCAAATGAATTTACTGAATTTACTAAACCCAACTTAGTGAGTTCCATACTTTCATTTAGACTGTGGGAAATCTCGTTAGCAACCGTAGGTTGCCTCCTCCGAGGGATTTCTGATCACCCGATAGAAACATCTTAATTTAGTTGCAATTTTTGTTTTATTTTGTTTGTGATTAAATTTTGAGTTGTCTTATATTTTGACTGTTGTGGCGGTGAATTTTATCTTGTTTAATTTTTAGATTTTAGTTTTGGTTTTGCGCTATCCTAACCGTTTTTGTTTTGACATGTAGGGTGGCATCGTTGTTTAACATGCAAGTTTACAAGCATGAAACGAGAGGTGCAAATAAATAAAAGTAAATCGTGTTGAAATAACTTAAAAGCATACCTGTCAATTATTTTTACTCCTTCCACCTGAAAGATTAGCTTTGGCAAAATGTATATAATTTTGCAAGGAATTTAAATTGCAGGAGTAGATGAATGTGTAGCTACTAAACCCGCTACCAAACCCCCTACCAAACCCCAAGTTATGGCTTTATTGAGTCTCGGAAGATCTTAGTGGATAATTTTGGAACGAAATATAGCAAGTTTAATTTGCCCTTCAAAATATTGAAGAGATTCCAAAGTGCTCAGAGCATGACCCTGAACCACTTTGAAGATTTCTTGAAACATTTCAAGTTTGTTTAGAACTTATCATATCGTTCTATTAATTATCTAAGGTTAAACTAAGGTTATCCCATTGCTCAAGGACACTTGATGTTCTATTTATCCTAAGGCTGGGACACTCCATTAATCAATTGATATTTCATTTAAGATTTATGTGGGTCGGTGCCTCGAAGGTAGGTTTGAGTCATAAGAGATTGTGGCACCCACAATTAAAGTCAGGCTTGTAGTATTCAAAGATGTTAATCACCAATAATCACCAATCATATTATTTTCTAAATCCAATCAATTGAGTTCAGACATCGAGCCTAGGCCACTACCAAGCCCTTAATAATCATAGCGGAGGAAATTGATGGCGATTAAAGTTTAAGGTTTAAGTGACATATATTCTTATTAAAGGATCACATCATTACCAATTTTAGGCCTAAGATAAGTAAATAATCACCTTTCTAGCTTAAGCCCATCACTTAAGAATCATTTGATCTTACTTGACTTCCAAGTCATGATGATTAAGGTAGTTAAGATTTTTTGTTCATATTATAGAAAAGGTGGCAAGTGGGTTTCTACCTTTTAATCCCATTATATTTCAATCATCCAAACATGTTCATTACGATCAAAATTATCCATTTTCACTTTCTTAACCCTAAATTTTGATTAAGGCACCAAAATCTAAAGTTACCAAAATCTATTTGGGGCTCTTCACCTCACAACTCATTAATCAAAATTCAAATGACTTTGAGAATTTAGAGTGTCCTATCCATGGGTCAATTAAAACATCAAAGGAGAAAATGTGGATTTTTAAAATCTAATTTAATTTTATTTAAATAATTATTTAAGTTTAGAAAGTAGTATTTTCAAAGTTGATTTTACTTAAATATCCAAAATAAAGTTCTTACTCACAAGAAAATTAATAGAGATCCCCTTAGTTCAGAGAAACACTTAGACAAAATTTCATGATATTTAGAATTAAATTATTATTATTTAATTATTAACAATTTTAATGATTTAATTAAATGGAATAATGTTTTAATTATAAAAATTGTTTTTATATTCTTATTAAACTTCTCTGAGTTCAAAAGTCTCAGAAAATCAATTTTTGTATTTTTAGGATTTTAAATTTATTTATTAAAATTATTTTAATGAGAAAATTAAAGAAAAATATATTTTTAAGGTTTTAAAATTTATTTTTAACTTGAAAAAGTTAGAAAGAATATTTTAATGAGCCCCAAGTGGTCAGAAGACCATTATGCACATTTTAAATTATTTTTATATTTTTTTGGGATTTTTTAATTATTTTTAGTTATTTTAAATTCAAAATAAGGCTAAAAAATCAATTATTTTTTAAAATAACCTTTATTTTTCCTAAGTGTTAAAAAATGAAGTATTTTCTCAAGTGTCCGTGATCACAAGGAAGTCAGAAAATCACTTTTCATAATTTTCATAAGTTTATTTAATTTATTATAATTATTTTTGTACAAAAATACAAGGTTTCTTAGAAAATCAACTTTCATGCTCAAATTTAGTTAAATAATTTTTAAATTTTTATAGTGGGTACACATGATTTTTATCCATAGGGTGGAAATAATTTTGTTAATTTTTTATTAGTATTTTATTTACATGAACTACTACAAGATATATACACTTAAGCAAATATAGAAATTTATAAAATTATTCAAGCAATCATGATATTTTTCCTAAGCTTCTCTAAACATAGGAAACCTACTAAAATTATTCCCATAATTTTCCAAGTGATCTTTTAATTTATACAATTAAAAGAAGCCAAAATAGTCATATTAACTTGAAAATTATGGTTAGAAGCATAGAGATGTCCTCTGACCTTAGAAAAATCAAAGGACATAGTCTTTGTCATGACGAACAAACCCTCAAAATTTTAAGCCATGGTGAGAAATGTTTGATCATAATGAATTAAAATACTCCAGAGAGTATTTAATATATTAAAAATAAGGGAGTAGGAGTAAAAAAATAATTTTTATTTTTATTCCACATTATTCTCCTCTATTCACTGAGCAAGAGAATTTTTTTTATGATTTTTCTAGAGAAAGATATAGATTTTTGAAGTTCAAACATTTAATTAATTTCAAAAAATCCATATTTTTCTATTCAAACGTGCGGTGCAAACTCATCCTAAGGCGGCTCCGAACTCACACGCGGCGCTCCATCATTTGACAGCGCCATCCACCTCAGCTGCCACTCAGCCAGCCTTTTCGTTCCAAGGATTCATCCGGCTTGATATCCTCCGTCCATCCAATACACGCACGATCGGATGGCTCCCCGTAATATCTTCAAATGACCTAACCCGAGAGTCGTTCACACTAAAACATTAAGATCTTCGTCTAGTGTCAACCAAATAGCATGAGGTTTGTTCCTATACCTTCATGTACTCAAGAAGAGTATATCTATATGGCTTATATGGTATGAAATACAAGAAATACGTATGGAGAATCAAAATAGGCTCGGATTAGGGTTGAGGTTCAATACCTTTGTCTGAGAGGGGCCTTTGTCTGAGAGGACCTTTGTCTGAGATGGGAAGCCTCAATCAGATGATTGTGGTAGCTTTGATTAGGTCCGTCCTAGGTCTTGGTAAATTATCTAGATATGATTTCAACCAAACTCGATTTCAAGTGTTGAACTAGAGTTATGTTAGAGGCTGGTTGAGAGGGGGCTTTTGTGGGGGATCAACTCCTCTTTCTCTGGTGATGGTGTGGGCACAATTAATTGGAGTTTGGTGGATTGTGGAGGTGTGTGGAAATATGTCGTGGTTCAAGCTAAATTTTTTAACTCAAAATTGAGCTCTTATAGTGGGAACCAAAGGGGGAAAGTGGTGGGATTAAGTTGAGGAGTTCTTGGAGAGTCTCTAGAAGCAAATGGGGGAATTTCCCCAAGGATTTTGCTAACCTTCCCTTTGGTTGTAGAGTGATCAATTTAAAGCCATGGCTACCTGGTGGAGCTCAAGGCTTGACAGTGGGTGCTAAGGCTTACTGAGGTGGAGTGAAGAAAAGCACAGGCATTCAATTGGAGTGAGCCAAGTCAGGGAGAACAAATTTTGGGTTTTGGCCATTTAGGCTCCTTTGGGATGACTGTTTTTGGTAGCTGAGGTGATGGCTGGCTAGGGTTCAGTCACCTCTTAGCTCAGGGAGGTCAGGGAAGGGTTAATTATGATTTACTCCGAATGGCAAGTGATGATGGCAAAGTATTTTCAAAATAAGGTTAAATATGGCTAAGATCCATTGAATCATGGAACCATTGATCCATAGCTCACCTTGGTGGTTTAGGTGGGTTTAGGCTGGTCAATAGAGTCCAGATGGTTGCTATGGTGACATTAATTTGGTCACTTTGATATGGTTAAGTCAATTTTGGTGAATGGGCTCCATTTGGGTCAAATTATCTTAAAGTTGGGTTTGGGTTAGGCTAACCATGACATTGACCCCAGTTAATTGATCAATTTTTTGTGGATGATTGTCGTGAGAGGTTTAGAAAAGAATTGGAGTGATTTTGAATTGACTTGGTGGGTCAATTTGAAGGAATTTGGGCATTTAGTCAATTTGGAGAAGTTGGGTTAGACTTGGTTTTAGGTTGGGCTAGAGTTGGGCTAGTCAAATTGAGAGTTCAAAATGGTCTTAGACAATGTCATGAAGATTTTTTAACATTAATTGGGTGCCAATTTTGGGGTTAGGACATTCAATTTGGTGGGATTTGGGCATGGCTAAATTGGGGCAAATTTGAGGATTTTAGATTTGACTTGAAATTGAGTGAAATTGAAGCTTAAGAAAGGCCAATTGAGGGCTTAATTTGATTAGTATTAATGTTAGAAATATTTTTGGATCCAAATTGAGGCAATTGAGTGGGCTGAGGCAATTGAGTGGGCTATGCAATTGAGTGGGCTATGGGGTTCAATTGGGTCATATGGTCAAAATTGGGGGTTTTGGTTTGGATCAAAATTGAGCTCAAAGCATGGGCCAATTAAGCTTGAATTTGGTTTTAAATGACCATAGGCCTGAGGAATTTGAATTTAGAATTGAAAATTAGGAAAATTGGGATGAAATTGATGAACATTTGGGGTGAATTTGGAGAAATTGGGCTTTTAGGGGCAATTTGGGGGATTTGGTCAAAGTTGGTCAAATTGGGTTCAATTGAAGAGTCCAAATTTGTTTTGGGAGTATTTGAAATGATTTTGAGGGTTTTGGGAAAGTTTGGGACATCAAGGGTATTTTTGTAATTTTTGTCGATTTGGGGGTATTTTGGTAAATTGGGTAGATTTGGGGAGTTTTGGGCAATTTGGGTAGTTTTTAATGGTTTGAGATGATTTTTGAACAAATTTGAGTGATTTGGATAATTTTGGGAATTTTGGTCAAATTTGAGATTTGGGGGTGTTTTGGTAAAGGTGAGGTGCCATCCACCTTATTTGAGCCATGGACCAATTAAATCCTCTACTTTGGGTTCTTCATGTATTGTTTTAAGCTAGACTTTATCATAGGGCTAGTGGGTCTAGGGGACCATCTACATGAGTTTCCCAAAAGGTTAAGGGGTCAAAGCCAACAAGTTTAGATTTAGGTTTGTGAGTGGGAGGTGAGTGAAAGTGAGTGTATTAGCTTTAGACCAACACCCAGGGTCAACCCTAAGGCCAAGTAGTCCTATGGGAATGCCTCTTGAGTTCACCCATGTTGACCCCACCTACTAAGTGCTAGAGGTTAGAACCAACAAGTGGAACTCCAATTTGAGCAAATGAAGGTTTATAATTTCTAATGGTGAGGGTTCCTTTTCTAGTCCTCTAAGAATAGTCAACAGAAAAGTCATATGGCTAGATCTTAGGCTACTTAAGAGGAAACTAGACCTCAACCAAAAGTGAGATCAACAAGGATGAGGATTCCGACATCTGATTTCACATTGTTTTGCAATCATCAAATATCAAATTCTAGAGGTTGAGGATTTTATATCCGATTCCGCGTTATATTAGGAGTCCCTCTTATCGTGATCTTTCAAATTAAATTATATGATATTCTAGAGGTTGAGGATTTTATATCCAACTTTGGGTTGCTTTCAGATCTCTTCCTATCACAATGTTTCAAATCAAATTCTACTATATTCTGGAGGTTGAGGATTCTAACATCCGATTCCGCATTGTTTTGCAATGGTTCAAATATCAAATTTTAGAGGTTGAGGATTTTATATTCAATTCCAAGTTGCTTTAGGAGTCACTCCTATCCCGATCTTTTAAAATAAATTATACAATATTCTAGAGGTTGAGGATTTTATATCCAATTTCGCGTTGCTTTAGGATATCCTCCTATCACAATCTTTCAAATCAAATTCTACAATATTCTAGAGTTTGAAGATTTATATCCGATTCCGCGTTGTTTTAGGATCTCCTCCTATCATAATCTTTCAAATCAAATTCTGCGATATTTTAGAGGAAGAGGATTCCAACATCCAATTCCACATTGCTTTGCAATGGTTCAAATATCAATTTTTAGAGGATAAAGAATCAGACATCCAATTGGTTCAAATATCAATTTTTAGAGGATAAAGAATCAAACATCCAATTTTGTTTGCATTGCTTTGCAATGGTTTAAATATCAAATTTTCGAGGATGAGGATTCAAAAATTTTATTCTACATTGCTTTGCAATGGTCCAAATATCAAACTTTAGAGGTTGAGGGAATAAGCCCTTTGATTAATTCAAGGCATAATATTCCCAATCTTTGAGATAGGTATGAGGCCACCTTAAATGGAGTAAGGCATCTGATTCTCTACCCATATCTTTGAGATAGGTTTAAGGCCACCTTAAATGAATTAAGGCATCCTATTCTCATTCTTTAAGATCGGTATAAGTCCACCTTAAATGGAGTAAGGAATCCAATTCTCTACACTGGAATAAGGCATCCTATTCTCAATTTCCTTGAAATAAGTTTAAAACCACCTTAAATGGAGTATGGCATCTGATTCTCAGTCCGGGATTGATACCTAAATTTGAATTCCCATTTTAGGGTTAGCACCCAGATATAGATTCCCATCCTTTGAAACACCTGAAACTTCATAATTTGAAACCCACCTTCTAATCCCCGCGAGAGTTTTGAATCCTCAGTTTTGCTCAAATATTCACTTGCTAATTCCCTAGTGGAAACAACTGTCACCTAATTTTACTTTATGATCTAAGAATGTTAGCTTAGACATCTGCATTGGTTTTGTTGATCTCTTCGGTCAACACCAATATGTGTGGTGTACTTGCCTAGCACACAAAACCAATTGGGGGTCCATTTCTTGATCTCACTTTTAGTTGAAGTCTATTCTTTCCTCTTAGTAGCCTAGGCTAGCCTTAGGACTTTCCTATTGACTATCCCTAGAGGACTATAAAAGGAACCCTAACCAATGGAAATTCTAAACTCTTCTAAACTCTTCTTTGCTTGCTCAACTTTAAGTTCCACATGTTGGTCCTAACCTCTAGCACTTAGTAGGTGGTGTCAGTATGGAGGAGCTCAAGAGGAGTTTCCCATAGCATGGTCAAGCCTTAGGACTAACCCTTGGTGGTTTGGTCTTGGTTAGGCTAGTTAGTACAAACTACACTTTTTCACATACCCCAAACCCTAAGATCACTTCCACTTAATTTGGTCTCCTGATTCCTTTAGGAAAGCTCATATGGATGGACCCAAACCCCTAGCCCTTGGCTAATAGGGTTAAGACCAACATATTGAACATCCAAAATGAATCCTCATATGGCTCTTATTAATTTGACATGGCTTCATAACTTACTTGCCCATCCTAGCCCAAACTCCCTTCAAATTACCAAAATACCCCTACAACCCAAATTTTTGCCAAAATTCACAAAATTGTCCAAAATACCCAAATTTGTCCAAAAATCATCTCAATCAACTCACCACTATTTAAATTGACCAAAATTTACCCCAAATTGACCAAAATCACCATCCCAAAGTACACCAAAATTGCCAAAATGCCCTCATGATCTAAAATTTCACAAATTCCAAAAAATTTCCAAAAATTTCAAAATCATCTCAATTGTCCCCAAAATTAATTTGAACCACTCTTATAGACTCAATTTGTCCAAATTGACCCATTTTGACAAAAAGCCTCAAATTACCCTTAAAGGCGCAACTTCTCCAAATAAGTCCTAATCTTTCCCAATTTCAATTCCAAACTAAAATTCAACATCCCTAATAGCAAATGAAACCAAATACAAACCTAATTTTACCCAATTGCAAGCTCAATTTCAGCCAAACCCAACTCTAACCCAAAATCCCCAAATTAACCATATGTCAAATTCTACCAAATTGGTATGCCAATTTAATTCAAAATCACTTGAAATCCATTCAAAGTTCTTCATGAAATCTACCCTCATAACATCTCCTTATACCAAATTAAATATTTAATTGACCCAAATTTTAGCCCACGTTCACCCCCAATTCTAAAAGCCCAAGCCCTTAAGTCATTCAAAAAGCCCAAGATTCAATTAAAAGCCCACATGACATTTTTTTCTCCTCATCATCCATTTAATTAAAATCATTCCATAAGTTTCTAATTCATGCAAAAATCATTCCATATTAAGCCTCATGACAAACACCATCAAAATACCCCATAAAATCCAAAAATCCTTTCTCATGCAAATTTACCAAGCCAAGGACAAGCCATGAAGCCATCCTCAAGCCATAGGTGAGCCATATGAGCCTTTTCCATCTCTCCAAGCAATTAATGGAAAAAGTAGGAGCCACTTTCAAGATCCCTTAAAAAAGTTTTTAACCCTTTTAATGACACACTCTAACCCATGTTTAGCTAAATCCATTGGATGGAGACCTCTCCACACCATTTCAGCTGGCTCACCTGACTTTGGTCAGCCATGGGGAGTCACCCAAGTCCATTCCAATGAGGCTAGACCCATAGTTGGCCCAACCTAACCCAAAGTCCTCTCTACCTCAATTAATCACCCTTACCCATGTAAAAATCCAATTTGGCTGCACATTAGCTAACCACTAATCATCCTCAGTGGGATGGTGACATGAGCCTGGCCGGCCGGCTACCTTGGTTGCTGGATAACCCAAACCCAAGAGCTTCACCTAGATCAAAACACAAAATTAAACCCATCAAAGTGGCACCAATCCAATTTTCCATTGGAGCCTTTCTGCCCTCCACCTAGGCAGCATTTCAGCCACCTCAGCTTTACCTGAGAGCAACCTTGGCCCCTCCTTATTAAATGCTCCCTTCACGCCAAGAGGGAAGTTGTTGAAATTCCTTAGGGAGACTCTGGCAAATTTTTCCTAGAGCTTCTCCCAACTTCCCTAAGTGCAAGCCCTCTGCTTTCAGCCACTCAAACCCACTGCCTGAGCTCAATTTTGGAGCTCAAAATCAAGCCGAAAGCAGGACATGCTTCACCAAAGCTCCATAGTGCACCAAAGTCAATTTAATTACACCCACAACATCCCCTAAGTGAAAGAAGAAGATCCCCCACAAAAGCCCCATCACTAGACCACCCTAACATAGACTTTGATTAACACCCAAAATCAACCTTGGTCGAAATCGTACCTAGGCAATTCACCACGGCTCAAGCCTTCACAAGCCTTCATTAGGCTTCATCTAGAAGCTCTTTGGACTCAAGGCAAGCTTTTGGAAGCACCCAATAGAGGCCACATCTCTTGGGCAAAGGTATTGAACTCTCCCTTTAATCTGAGCCTATTTTTATTCTTCATGCTCAAAGACTCAATTTAAGACTTGATTAATTGTATGGATGTGTTCCCCTAGTCTAGATGCGTCTATAAGAACAAACTCGAAGAGATTTGGTTGAGTATCAAGCGAGATATTAAGGTTTAAGTGTGGATTTCTTACGATTTAGGTTAGTTGGGGACGATGAACAGATATTGTTCGATCGTGCGTACATTGTATGGACGGATGAGATCGCCTTGGACGAGTTGATGGAATGAAAAGGTGGTCTGACGAGGCAGTTACATGGCTGGCGGCGTCGAATAGCAGAGCGTCACGTGGAGACTTCGGAGCAGTCGAGGATGAGGTGGCGCCACACATTCAACTAGAAAAATATGGATTTTCTGAATTTATTTAAATCCCAGAACTTCAAAAATCTCTATCTTTGCATAGAAAAAACATAAAAATAAATTAAAATATCCTCTTGCTTAGTGGACATTGAAGAATAATGTGAACTAAAAAAAAAAATAATTTGTTGACTCTTTGATTTTTAATTAATTAAATACTCTATGTGGTATTTCAATTCATTATGGCTAAGCATTACACACCATAACTTGAAATTTTTAGGATTTATTCCTCATGACAGAGGCTATGTTCTCTGATTTTTTCAAGGTTAGAGGACATCTCTGTGCTTCTAACCCTAATTTTCAAGCGAAGATAGCTATTTTGGCTTAAATTAATTACATAAATTAAAATATCACTTGAAAAATTATAGGATAAATTTTAGTAGGTTTCTTGTGATCAGAGGAGCTTAGGAAAAATACTATGATAGTTTGAATAATTTTGTACATTTTTGTTTTTATTAAGTGTGTCTATCTTGTATTAATTTATGTAAAATAAATATTAATAAAAATTGACAAATTCAATTCCACATTGTGTGTAAAAATCATGTTAACTCACTATAAAAATTTAAAAATTATTTGATTAAGTTTGAGCACATAGTTGATTTTCTAAGAAATATTGTATTTTTGTACAAAAATAATTATATTAAATCAAATGCACTTATAAAAATTATGAAAAGTGATTTTCTTAGTTCCTTGTGATTAGGGTCACTCAGGAAAAAATAAAAATTATTTTTGAGAAAACATTTCATTTTTAGCTATATTTTAAATTAAAAATAATTAAAAATAACTAAAAATTCCAAAAATAAAAAAATATTTCAAAATGTTCCTAATGGTTCTCCAATCACTTAAGACTCATTAAAATATTTTTCTGATTTTTCTAAATTATAAATAAATTTTTAAAGGCCCAAAAATGAATTTTCCTCATTTTCTCATTAAAATAATTATAATAAATAAATTAAAAATTATAAAAACATAAAATTTATTTTTTTTTAGTTCTTTGGACTTAGAGAGGTTTAATAAAAATATAAAAAATAATTTTTGTAAATAATACATATTTTTCATTTAGTTAAATAACTAAAAATCAATAAATAATTATAAAATTAAATTAAAATTTTAATTCAAAAAATCATGGAATTTTGCCTAAGTGTTTTCTTTGATCTAAGGGAACGTCTAATAATTTTTCCATAAACAAAAAACTTTATTTTGATTATTTAAATAAATAAATTTTGAAAATCCTATTTTCTAAGTTAAAATGATTATTTAAATTAAACTAAAATTTGAAAACCACATCTTCTCCTCTGATGCTTTAATTACTCTATGGATAGGGTACTGTACAATATCAAAATTTGCTAAACTCGTTTGAATTGTGCTTGATGAGTATGAGGTGAAGAACCCCAAGGGCAAAGTGGTAATTTTATATTTTGATGTCTTAATCAAAATTTAAGATTAACCAAAGGGAAGAATGGGTAATTATGATCCTAATGAATATGTCTGGATGATTGAAACATAATGGGTAAAAGGGTAAAAACCAACCTGCCACCTTTTCATGATAAGAATAAAATTGAAATTCGTTAAATTATCAAGACTTAGAAGTTAATAAAAAGATTGATGATTCTCAAGTGATGGACTTAAGTTAGGGAGATGACATGTAACTAATTTTAAGTCCATGATTAATGATGGTTTGATCTTTTAATCAAAATCCATGTTACCTAATTTAAAATTCTAACATTTGCTAATCTTTTTTCCCATTAAGATTCTTAAGGGCTTATATTTGAATTCATTTAATGGGATTTAGAATGATAACATGATTGATGATAAACAATTCTAAGCACTGCAAGCCCAGCCTTAGTGTTCGGTAAAGGATCTTTAATAACCTAAACTTACCTTAGGGGCATTCACCCATATAACTTTTAAGTGAAATATAAACTGATTAATTGAGTACCGTGTCCTCGGGATGATTAAAATGTCAAGATTCACCGAGTAGTAGGGTAATTTTAATTTGACCCGGGATGATTAATAGAACAATATGATAAGTTCAAAATGAACTCAAATGTTTCAAGAAATCTTTAAAGCAGTTCAGGGTCACTCCCCGAACACTTTGAAATCTCTTGGACGTTCCGAAGGACAAATTGAACTGGTTGTATTTTGTTCTAAAATCATCCATTAAGATTTTTCGAGACTCAATAAATCATAAGCTTGAGGTATATTAAATACACCTTCATCTACTCTTGCAATTTAAATTTATTGCAAAATTATATACATGATGTAAAAGCTAACATTTTAGGCGGAGGAATGGGAAGAATCGACAGGTATGCTTTTCTAAGCTATTATATTGCAATTTACTTTTATTTATTTGCAACTCTTGTTTCCTGCCTATATATTAAGATTTCTTCAAAGAAAGATAATGAGCTATTACATTTATTTATTAAAAAGACCATAAACTATTAAAATTGCAAAAATATGTGTGTCGTTAACTTTAGCAATGGAGTAGAATGTTCACCCAAAATTTGAATAAAATATGTGGTTAATTATTTGAAATAAAATTCACATAAAATTCAAACTATTATTCCATTGATATAAAATGTTGAAAACAAACTCTAATATTCGATTTTAGTCATGGAATGTAACTTTAAACCTTAAGCACGACAACTTAGTTTGGAGAAAAAAATAAAAATAATAATGTATGATAACCAGAAGTACACTTTAGTGAAATCACAGTAGTAATTGTAACTCCAAATATTAATTCTAAAATAACTTTGTAGCTACTTATATAATATGCATCATAATTATAATTTTTTAAAATAGTGCAATTTGGTTGAATTTTTTCATGATATTTTCCTCAAGGTGTTGCACACTTTTCCAGTTAAATGCAACATGTTTGACAGATTGATCCATAGGAAAAAAAAGTTATAATCATCTTCATTTTGGTTCCTATGGCATCTATTAAACTTGTTTTTGCAATTTTTGCCTCAATAGCAAGTGTACATAGCATGCCACAGGTTACACCTACAAAAAATTGAGAGATTTTGGACTGATCTAGTTAATGACATATAACTTAAGCTCATCTTCTGAAGTACAACACCTACTAAATAATGAAGAAATTAAAACAAACTTTAATAGATAGTGGAATCATTTTAAAAGCAATAAGCTTGTCATGTTCATTTAGTGATCTAAAGTAAAACAAAAGTAAAAATTATTAAGCAAACATTTAAACAAGCAAACTTACTTGGGAAATAAAAATTACTTGATCAATATTCTTAAAGGAGGTGTGAAACCTTGGAAAGAGATTTCACCCACCGAGAGATGAAGTAGCCTACTGAGACATTGGGTGAAGGTAATGTTTTCATTACTGTAGCTTTTTCATAGAAAGCATTATATATATTGGTATACAGAAAGCTCTACAATAGCTAAAATAGAACTGGTTAGGGTATATATGTATATTCCCTTGAGGACCACAAAGATGAACTAATTTGTGATGGTGGTGGTTGATTCTTGCTAATAACCTCCTACAAGCTGATGGTTTGAGGACTGTCAGCTCGGTACAAAATTCTTGAAATTTTCTCTTTGAAATTGATTTTGTAAGTATGTCGGCTTGTTGATTCTTGGTGTATATAAACTTTATTTGGATATTATTGGAGTTGATATGGTCATGGATAAAGTGATAATTGATCTCAATATATTTCGTTTATGCAAGAAAGATGGGATTGTTAGCTAGCAATATAGCTGAAATGTTGTCACAATAAAGTGAAGTTGTTTGCCGGAGATTAATTCCAAATTCCTGAAGAAGTCTGTGAAGCCATATAATGTTTGTGGTAAAAGTAGGTAGTGTCCGATATTCAGCTTCTGCTGAGGTCCTCGACATCGTGGATTGCTTCTTCACCATATGGGATATGAGTGGATCACTAAGAAAAGAGTGCACCCTCATTTTGGATTTGTGATTAATTTGGTCTCCAACCCTGTTGGCATCAGCATAGGAATGGAGATGGAGATTTTCGGGTTGAAGTACCATCTCATACTGGCAAGTTCCTTTTAAGTATCAAATAAGATGGGTTAAATATTTATAGTGAGTTGTTGTTTGAAAATGCATATGTTGGCAAGCAATGTCCGGTCGAGTAACTGTGAGGTATTGAAGACTGTCTGTCAACTAGCGATAAAGAGTGGGATTGTCAAAAAAGGTGCTCTAGAGTGAAGAGTCCGGTTGACGAGTTGGTATAAGGGTGCTTATAGGAGTGCACTCTTTCATTTCTCTGGGGTTAAGTAGTTGTAGAACGTACCATTATTGACTAAGGAAATAAGAGCTCACAAAATTTTGAAACTTGATACTCAGGAGTCATCAAATTGGACTCAGATGTTTCATTCTGAAACATCGTAGTCATGTCTTCTATAAACTTTGATAAAGCTTTGGGATGGTTGTTGGCAATTAGGATATCATCAACATAGATGAGCACAAATATGTGAGTTTCATTTTAATGATAGAGGAGTATGGATGGATCTACCTTCTGAATTGAAATCCATTTGTAAGTAAGAAATTGGAGAAAGTGATGAACCACCGACGTAGAGCTTTTTTGAGGTCATATAGTGATTTCTTGAGCAAGCATACATGATTGGGAAGTTACGAGTCTTGGAAACCAATTAATGTAAAATGTTTCATTTAGTGTACTATGGAGAAATGCATTTGATATGTTGAATAGATGAATGTTCCAGTTGTGATGAAGAGCCACATTGAGCAAGATGTGAATGGTAAGGAGTTTGGCTACTAGACTGAAAGTTTCTTGAACATTACAAAATTACAAATAAGTTGCTTAAAAATGCCATCAAAATTACAAATGTAATAAAAAACTAATGATCTTTTATAATAATAATAATAATAATAATAATAATAATAATAATAATAATAATAATAATAATAATAATAATAATAATAATAATAATAATAATAATAATAATAATAATAATAATAATAATAATAATAATAATAATAATAATAATAATAATAATAATAATAATAATAATAATAATAATATAAATATAAATATAAATATAAATATAAATTTAAATATTAAGTAGAATAATTAACAAGCTAAAACTTGATCATTCTAAGAGTAAGGGAAAATGTAGTTCGTCTTTGATTTCAAATGTCCGATTTATAAAATCTATTACAACATTGAACAAGTATAGCCACAAAATACCCTCAAACTTAGTTGCATGATATTAATTCAAGCAATGAAACATGAACCTTTAGTTTGTCGGCAAATGTGAAATATCATAAATTTTACAAAGCAATTAGATTCTTAAAAATGACAACTAACTGCTTGATCTATTTATGTGAATCCAATAAGGTATAACAAATTTATTGTTGCAATATGGTCTAATTAGTAACAAATAATAAACCCTCTACATGGAAGTGATTGAATAATATAGCTCCAACACTCAAACTATTAAACTGGTAATCCATGCATCTACCTCTAATCAACCAATAACATTTGTATCACTTGCAATTAATGAGAGCATCATTTTAAAATAAAACAGTATATCCATTTTTCTCTACATTTATTTTACTTTTACCATATAACAAATAGGTATATAAAAAAAAAACCCAATTTCAACTTGAAATATCCCAAGCTACGAAACAAACTCTTAGTACATAGAGAATTGCAACCTTCTTCCTTTTCTTGCATTAATCAAAATACTTCAACAACCTTTTCTTATTACTCACATTAGAAAGCAAAAAATAAAGCATTAAATAAAATATTCCAAAGGACCCAAACAAACCCTTATATCTTAACATAGAAAAGTACAATGTTTCTCACTTTTCCCCTTACTCACATTAATCAAAATGCTTCAACAAAAAAAAAGGAAACTACTAATTAAAATGAAATGCAAAATTATTAGGAGAGCATTTGTCATTTACTATGCAACATCTCTTCAATGAAATCAACAACATTCCCCCTTTTAAAAAAACCAACATTAAGTGCGTTATATATTACAACATTAGGAGCAACACAACACTCCATCTCTCAGAACAAAGAAATGATAGTATCAACATCGCATCATCTCTTTCTATAAGGTGCCAGAGTTCACTAATTAATGATGAATAACTGAATAAATAATCAAATTTGGTACATATGAGTGAATCAATGAATAGCAAGTGGCAACTATTAAATATGTATCTTGCTTAATGCTTTTATTATTCAACTACATTATGCCCAACACCTTTTGAGTTTAGGAAATGGCATTTTCTGCCATTAATTGAAGAAACTCACATGATTCATAAGTAAGCAAATCGCATGATTCACAACTAACTTCATATGATGACAAAAAAAATGAAAAACCTTAGCCCTTAAATAAAGAATCTGATGGGGAAAATTTTTTTTGAAAGCCCTCACATCGGCACGTTGGCTTCCTAGTATTTAGCGGACTAGTATTTTCATCATATTATGAAGAAATAAGAACGAAAAATGGCTGTAAGAAACAAAACACCTTGCTTTTGTTGGAAAAGTTGAAAGATTTAGGATCAATCAAGTAAAACACGAAGGTGGAAATCATGGAAGAAACATTAAGGCTAATGCAAGAAAAAATGAGTTTTCGAACGGAGATCAAGGGCACCTCAGGCTCATACTGAAAACATATCAACCTCATCTTGTTGATGCTTCATATTTCATCCTTGGGCCTCCCTCCTTGCATGAAAGTGAGAATCTGCTGGCACCCGACTACTAGCATTTCCTCGCTTCAAGCCTCCGACATCTTGAACAGGGAAATGTCAAAAGTAGAGACTCAGAGTTTGGGTGACTGTGAATAGAGATATAAGCTTAGAAAAAAATTAATAACAATAATATAATATAGAAGGATTTTGACTTTACGGATTATTCTAATTTCCAAAATAAAGCCCAAGCCATAACTCAATTATCAAAAAAGTTGTGATTTTAAAATCAAAAACCAAAATTGATTTTCCAAACCGATTCAAATTATCCAAATCAATCGGTTTGGTTCAGAATTTCCATTTTATCCAAATAATGCACACCCATAGAATAAATAAATAAAAAAATTATTAAATCTCAGTAATTTGTTAATAACAAAATTTAGGAAAAATATTAATTTTTTATTTGACTTATAAGGAACTTAATAAATTTTTTAATTTTTTATTAAAATTAAATGAAATTGATAATAAAAATAATAAACTATCTTTTTAACTAATAATTACAATAAGAAACAACTAATATAAAATCATACATTACAATACAATTTTACTCGGTCAAGCTCCTACAAAAAGGTAAAAAAAATGAGGAAAAAAAAAACGATTTTCCTGATTCGTACCGGATATCTGAGCCGCAGAACCATAAAATGTTTTCGGTTAAAGTGAACCGATCGAACTGGGTTGAAAAATCACCGCGGGCACCCTTTCACGGTGGTTGCTCTGAAGAAAAACGAACAAATAAATACAAAAAAAAAACCTCCTTCCTCCAATTTCGGTTTTTGTTTTTTCCCTTTTGATTTGTTCCCACTAACGTTTGCGCTGCAGCTTCGAGAGCGAGGGACTGAGGCTCGGATTTAGGATTTTCTTTTCCTTGCTTCAAATCTGGATCTGCTTGCCGGTGTTGATTGTACTGAATAAAGGGTGCAAGAGAAGGCAGATAGAGAGAACAAGGTTGCAGTTATATTTTCCTGGTAATATTGGTTTTTTCTACTTTTCTTTGGATAATACTGCTGCTTGTCTCATTTTGATTGAGAAATTTGGTTTTTGTTGTTTCTTCATGCTTGGATTTGCGCCTATTCCGGCGGCTTCTTATTTCAATTACCGGATCTAGATGCTCTTTTGTATAGGTCTGCTATCAGCTCCTTAGAAGGATTGATCTTACTTATTGTGATGTGATGTTTTGTGAACTAACAGCATTTATTTCTTGCAAGTTTTGAGTTTTTATGCTTTTGGATTGTCGTTTTGGGGCTTCTATCATGTTAAGCAACGATATCTACCCGGGTGAATTTAAATCTCTGCATTTTCTGCAGAATGTCTGTTTGGAAATTATCAGTGTTTTTGCTTAGTTGTGGTTTGGATATGCAGATGAGGGACATAGAGAAGATGGACCATGACCATCAACTTAATGGAGAGACACCTGATGAATCACCACTAGGCGTCAGGAAGATGCACACATTCGAACATATTGGGTCAATGGCTTCTGTTTCTCAGTCATATGGCTCTATGAGAACTCGGAGTAGACTTTTGATGAGCATTTATATTGTGCTATTTAAAGCAAAAATCAACTTGCTTCTTCCTTTTGGACCTCTGGCAATGATTCTCCATTATCTTACTCAAAAGCAGGTAAGATTATGATTAAATTTTCTTAATATCTTCTGATAACATGCTGAACAATTTAAGTGGCTTTACCCATTGGTAATATTAAATTCTTTTTGAGTTCTAATTTCCAATATTTGTTCCAATGTTCGTAATTTTTTTCTTGTAACTTTTATCTTTTGACTAAAGTGACACATTGCATTATGCATGAAGTTTGATATGAGTGTTAACGAGCCTATCCTTGTCAATAAAGATGCTTCATTTGTTAGAAGTTTGTCAGTATCTAGACCATTCTTGCAATTACTATTGGTGAGTATGGTTGGCTAGTTGGGGTTAGTGGGTTAGCTTTGTATTTATAAATATCTCTATTTATGGAGGTTGAGCAAATGAAACAAATTAGTTTTTCCTTTTTTTTTTATTGGTTATCTCTTCTCCCACATATTTCTCTAGTTATGAATAGCTCAAAATGTTCAGATTTGATCTAGGTAGTGCTGCTTTCATTAAAAAATCACCACCAACCTCAATCGATTCTTAGAATCAACTTCGATCGAGTACACCACCATCAATGCCCTCATATCTCTGCCTACATAAATACTGTCAAATTTGATTAGCCTCTGCTATTGTTCAACATCATCCAGAAATCAATAGAGATCGCATCGGATTCTTGAAACTCCTTCATACCTATTGATGTCACCTGCAATTTCCGACAACTACAATAATGGACTTAACCCTTGTTGTTCAATCTCAGGTAATGACATTCTCGACGGTTTTCCAAGATTCACCTTGCTTGACTAATTCCTCCATGTTATGACCACATCAAAACTCTCTACAGAGTTATGCATAATCTTAACATATAGCTCCAAGAATTGCCAATTTCATTTTGCACTCCAAATCTTATTCTTTCTTTCTTCCACAAGAACAGTGTATTTATCAATGATTCCATCTTTACTTTTGTTAAGAATGATATTCATCTGATTGGTGATTGTTGGGAAGGACTCAATGACTAGGATGATTGAATAACGCCTTTTTTTGTTACTTTTTAAGTTATTATCTTGTCATTGATGAATCTGAAAAAGAAACTGTTCAACCAAAAGCATTGATATCTTCCATATTTTAATCAATTGATTATTGTCATTTAGCTCTTGGTTCATACATGATGTAATACAAAAGGTCGTGTCAAAATAGGGGAAAAAACTTTTAGTTTTCATACCCCTCGAAGTAATGAAATAATTACTTTGAGATTGGATCCATTGTAGGGTAGCACTTTCATCCCTCATGTTGATATACTATTATTAGATGTTGTATTCGATCACAGGTGAGAAATTTTAAAACTCCTGTGTATGGTTCTAATTTTAACATAGACAACCTGATCAAAACCGGAAGAAGCCTGAGAAGAGTAGTGTGCTCAACACAGTTCCAACCAAAAAATGGTTCAAGTGTGATGGATGTGGACATATTGCCTCGAGCTGCCCAACAAGCAAAGTTATTTCATTCACTCACTAGGTGCAGTAGAGGGTAGGTGCAGTAGAGGAGATGAGCAAGGAGGCAACTGAAAAGTAGGGTGAGTATCAACTTTCAACGGATGAGGGTGAGATGCTTGTGGTTTAAGCAAGTATTTACGCAAAATTGATTCAATTGCTCTTATATCTAATAATTGGTTCCAAATTAAATGACTTAACTGGATTAGTGGGTCCTCCTCAAAACCAATTGTCTTTTATCTGATCTAGAAAAAAGCATCCGAACCATGTAAATCTGAGTTGGTTCTTAGATTTGTCTAGTCAAGTTTCAAACTGGCCAGAATTGTGTTACTAACCCATATACATTTTTTTTTAACATCTTATTGGAATAATTAGTTGCTTTTGAGACCAATAAACTAACAAATCATTCATGTGTCTGTGTATTGATTTTGCTTACAATATAACGGTTTGATTATCTGTATTTTCATATGTTTTTTGAATTAATTTAAAGTACATGTTTGCACGGTTACTTCTACATAATTGTTAGCATTCTTGAAAGCCAACAATTATGTCTGCATTGTTTAAGTTGAGACTTGAACTTGACATTTTTAACTTTGTGTTCCACTTCTAGGGATGGGTTTTCTTTTTTAGCCTTGTAGGCATAACACCCTTAGCCGAGCGTTTGGGTTATGCAACCGAGTAAGTATTACCTGGAATTATAATTGAGTTCTATCGACACTCCTTTATATTAGTTTATTGAGCTGATAGACATTTATTTATTTATTTTGAATGATTCAGACAGCTTGCATTCTACACTGGCCCCACAGGTAATTTCTATAATGTTTATTAGATTATTTAACATTGTATTGTATGCAGGTAAATCGATTTACTTCACCGAAATCGTTTTTCTGCCTGCAGTTGGAGGTCTCTTAAATGCTACTTTCGGGAATGCAACAGAAATGATCATATCAATATATGCTTTAAAAAATGGAATGATCCGTGTCGTTCAGCAATCTTTACTTGGATCTATTTTGTCTAATATGCTCTTAGTTCTTGGATGTGCTTTCTTTTGTGGCGGGATTGTGTATTCAAAGAAAGATCAAATATTCAACAAGGCATGTGCAACAATGCATTTATGTGTGTCTAACTATATATATATGAACATATTG